>NC_091989.1:68942406-69004906 GCF_044704955.1 Pristiophorus japonicus | reverse complement strand
GCCTGAGTTGGGGCTCCGGTTGTTGGGTGCTGGCCTGAGTGTCTGCTGTTTGCGGTGCCTCAGGCCTGTCCGGACTGCCCACAGTGAATGGGCTCTCCTCCCTTTGGTTCCGGTGTTCAGTCACCTGTGGTGGAGTGAACTCTATATCGTGTTCTTCCTCTGCTTCTTCTATGGGGTTGCTGAACCTCCTTTTTGTTTGAGCCACATGTTTGCGGCAGATTTGTCCATTGGTAAGTTTAACTACCAGAATCCTATTTCCCTCTTTGGCAATCACAGTGCCTGCGAGCCATTTGGGCCCTGCAGCATAGTTGAGGACAAAAACAGGATCATTTACATCAATATATCACGCCTTCGCATTCCTGTCATGGTAGTCATATTGTGACTGGCGCCTGCTCTCGACAATTTCTTTCATGGTGGGGTGTATAAGGGATAACCGGGTTTTGATCGTCCTTTTCATTAGTAGCTCTGCGGGTGGAACCCCTGTGAGCGAGTGTGGTCGGGATCTGGAGGCCAACAGGAGGCGTAATAAGCGGCATTGTAGGGAACCCCCTTGGATTCTGAGCATCCCCTGTTTGATTATCTGCACTGCTCGTTCTGCCTGGCCGTTTGAGGCCGGCTTGAACGGTGCCGTTCTAACATGGTTAATTCCATTGCCTGCCATGAAGTCCTGGAATTCAGTGCTTGTGAAGCATGGGCCATTGTCGCTGACCAAGATGTCCGGTAGACCGTGGGCAGCGAACATTGCCTGTAGACTTTCTACCGTGGCAGAGGATGTGCTTGAATTTAAAATGTCACACTTGATCCATTTGGAGTAGGCGTCTACTACAACCAAAAACATTTTCCCCATGAAAGGACCTGCGTAGTCTACATGGATGCGTGACCAAGGCTTGGCGGGCCATGGCCAGGGGCTAAGGGGGGCTTCCCTGGGCGCATTGCCCAGCTGGGCATACGTGTTGCATTTGCGAACACAAAGTTCCAGATCTGCGTCTATCCCTGGCCACCAAACGTGTGACCTGGCAATTGCCTTCATCGTGACAATGCCCGGGTGCCCATTGTGGAGTTCTCTGATGAACACCTCTCTGCCCATCTGAGGCATGACTACGCGGTTTCCCCACAGTAGGCAATCGGCCTGAATCGAGAGTTCATTCTTGCGCCTGTGAAATGGTTTAAATTTCTCAGGGCATGCCCTGTACATGGCTGCCCAGTCCCCATTCAGGACACATTTCTTGACTAGAGACAATACCGGGTCTCTATTTCTCCAGACTTTAATCTGACGGGCTGTCACGGGTGAGCCTTCGCTTCCGAAAGCTTCAACAGCCATGACCATCTCAGCATCATGCTTGGTAGCCCCCTCAGTGATAGCTAGTGGGAGCCTGCTGAGTGCATCGGCGCAGTTTTCGGTGCCTGTTCTGTGCTGAATTGTGTAGTCATAGGCGGCTAACGTGAGTGCCCACCTCTGTATGCGGGCCGATGCGTTTGCATTTATGGCCTTGTTGTCGGCCAAAAGGGACGTTAGGGGTTTGTGATCTGTCTCCAGCTCAAATTTCCTGCCAAACAGGTACTGGTGCATTTTCTTTACCGCATATACACATGCGAGCGCCTCCTTTTCTTCCATCCTGTAGCCCCTTTCTGCCTGGGACAGACTTCTGGAGGCATAAGCTACCGGCTGTAACTGACTCTTGGCATTGACATGCTGCAACACACACCCAACACCATAGGACAACGCATCGCACGTTCACACAAGTTTCTTTCATGGGTCATATAGCGTTAACAGATTGTTGGAACATAACAAATTGTGTGCTCTATTAAAAGCCCTTTCCTGGCTGTCCCCCCAGACCCATTCGCGACCTTTGCGTAGGAGCATGTGTAGCGGCTCTAGCAGTGTGCTCAATTTGGGAAGAAAGTTACCAAAATAGTTCAGGAGCCCCAGGAATTAACGCAGCTCTGTCGTGTTACGGGGTCTGGATGCTCTCTGGATCATTTCCATCTTGGACGCAGTAGGGCTGATCCCGTCTGCTGCTACCCTCATCCCCAGGAATTCTACCTCTGGAGCTAGGAAGACGCACTTCGCCTTTTTCAGTCGCAGCCCTACCCGGTCCAGTCTGCGTAGCACCTCCTCCAGGTTGTGGAGGTATTCTTCAGTATCATAACCCGTAATGAGGATGTCGTCCTGAAAAACCACTGTCCCTGGAATCGACTTGAGGAGGTTTTCCATATTTCATTGGAAGATCGCGGCGGCCGAGCGAATCCCGATCGGACATCTGTTGTACTCAAACAACACCTTGTGTGTCGTGATGGTGGTCAGCTTCTTCAACTCACTCGCCAGTTCCTGGGTCATGTAAGCTGAGGTCAGGTCCAATTTTGAAAAATGTTTGCCACCGGATAGCGTAGTAAATAGGTCCTCCGCTCTCGGTAGCGGGTACTAGTCTTGGAGTGACACCCGATTGATGGTGGCCTTGTAATCGCCACATATCCCGACCGACCCATCCGCCTTGAGCATCGGCACAATCGGGCTCGACCAGTCACTGAATTCGACTGGCGAGATGATGCCTTCCCTCAGCAGGCGGTCCAATTCGCGTTCTATCTTTTCCCGCATCACGTACGGCACCGCTCTGGCCTTGTGGTGTACTGGCCTGGCGTCCAGGTTGTAGAATTTCCCAATATCTCGCAAAGATTCCAGGTACCTTTCCCCTGCAGAGGAGAAGAATCCCTTTCTGGGCTTTTAAAATGAGTTTAAAGGGACAGACGAAGCCTGCGGGGGATAAAAGGGGATGCATTCATGGAGACCCCCCCCCCAGTGTTTGGACTCATAGGAAAGGGAATTCAAAATGGACCTAAATTACTGAAGCTTGAGATCCCCTAAACATCTATGGGAAGGAGCATATCAATTTTAAGATTCTGCAACATTTTGGCTGCGAAAAAGAGTTACCAAATACAGGAGGTGGGGCCAACGTCTGAAGCAAATTCGTGTATTAAAGACCCCAGGCCAATCACCTCCTAAGAGATAATCGAATTACCCAATCAAGCACAATGGAAATCATGGTCAGAAAAACTGGACAATCCTAAAACAATGCAAAACCAGTGATAGCACATTCTCACATCCTAATCGAGTTACTGCTGACAAAGGAGACATTTGAAAATCAATGGACAGAACAGTTTAAACAGAGCCAAGAGATTTGATGGGAGATAACGGAGCTTTTTTTTGGGATATATCTATCCCCCAGTTTTTACAAGGAAAGGCTAGCAGAACACAGACTCGAAAGGAACACAGACAGACACAAGCAGCCTGCTTGCTCTACAATGGAATAGTGAAGGAAACTACCAGAATTCATCATGATCCGACGAGCACGAGGCCCACGAAACGGAAGGTTTTCCGCAACCAAATTGACAACCCGGGCCACCACAACCAGCAAAATGACCAACCGAAACCAACTCAGCAAAAACCAAAGAATCGACCTTTATTTCCACTCTACAATCTACTTCTGAATGACCCAACGGGTGAGAAATTACCAAAAGGGACTAGCTAAAACTATTCCTAACCAAAGAAAGTGGGTACTTACCTCAAACATCCAAAACGCAACTTACCGCATCAACAGATGCACCCCAACCGAAGACTACGCAGTCCGAAGTCCTCTCCTCCGTCCGGGGTGCGGCCTCGCCTAGAAGGTCAAGTTCAGCGAACCCCGAAACCGTGATTCACCGGCAACTGTCTAAAGGGATTGGTGAGCATAGCCCCTGAACCCTCAGAGCTATAACTTAGTTAGTTAGGGGAATTGGGAGGGGGAAGGCTGGGATAACTTGTGTAAATGTATCTGCATTCTCCTCTTTACCCCATTTAGAGTTTAAGCTGTATTCTTTTCCCCACAGGCTGTAATTTGACATTTTATTCAATGTGTTGTACCCCTCAGTGTGTATTGGTCCGTGTGTGTTATTAAAGGTGTGCCTTTTACTTCTTTTTAAACACAATAAAGCCATATCTGCTTCCTACCTTGAAACCGATTGTCTGTCCAAGTCTGTCACAGTCCCTTCATAATTCCAGTGTCTAGAACCAAGGGGAGCGATTCGGAACCGCTCATATAAGGTCAGAAGGGAAAGCTGACCCCTGAAAACCACCCCTTGCACATGGCAACCCAGATGGGACACTGGTAGAAGGGGCGTGATAAGAGAGAGACTGGTTTCAGGAAGCGAAGCTAAATGGAAGAGGGGATTTCCTCGTTTGTGTTTAAGAGGGTAAATGTGGCTAAGGAGTGGGTACTTGATCTATTTTATGCTGAGCATCCAGAGCTGCAGCTCAATGGACTGAGAGCAAGGACCATAAAAGGTCGATAGAGAAGGCCATTTGGCTAATTTGCCTTCAGCAACAGATCCGGCTTCTAGATGAGGAGAATGAGAAATTAAAGGAAGTTTTGAGACAGGCAGAAGAGAGGTCCAGCGCAAGGGCCACAGTCGGGGAAAGGCTGTGGACAGAGGTGGGACAGTTAAAGGAAAGTAGAGAGCTCACTAAAGAAAGGCACAAAACCCAATTGGACCTTTTGCAGTGTCAGATTATTGAAGCCAAGAATAGCGAACTGGCATTGCGAGAAGAGAATTCCCACCTCGCCAAGCAAGTTAAAGAGTATGGGGAGAGGGTGAGAGACATTCAGGTAGCCTATAAGGTAGCCAGTACCAGGAAATTTGAGGCAGGGGACCACGGCCCCTGCCAGCAGCAGATCCAAAGCTTGAACCTTGCTCTATCCCAGGCTAAAGGCATGGTATGCCTGATAAACCTGGGTTTAGCCCAGGAACACCTGGTTGGGCAAGGAGAAACCCCTCAGTCACTGCCTGCAGCTCCCAGGAATGACCCGGGGCAGCAGGGGTGTCAGCCAGAGTGCGGGGCAGGCAAGGATTGCGAACGACCAACACTGGTAGCCCCAAGTTTTAACTCGGCTTGGCAGCAGGGGGAAGAGGGCGAACCAAGACAAGAAGGGCCGGAACCAAGGCCAATGCACCTGGTCTGGCAGCAGAAGTTTGGCCCGCCTGATGCCAATGGGGCAGCAGGACCCCTAGAAAGCAACTTCATAGTCCCCCACGATACCCAAAAACTGAGGGCTATGATAGGCCACCTAAGTAAGCTCACCCAACAGGGGGATCCCTCGGTACACTTTCTGGAAGTGGAACACACAGGGGATATTAACGGGTGCGATGATTCAGAGCAGGCTAAGCTGTTGCTCTTCTCGCTAGACACCAAGCTGTGCCATTCCCTCTCTGCAGACAGCAGAAAGGGGCAAAACACGTAGGCTACGGTTAAGGAGGAGGTTCTAGAGGCCATGGGTATGAACGACGGGAGTCCTTTCTCCCGAGTGGAGAAAACAGTGCAGCTCGATGGGGAGACTCCACAGGCTTTCGCTGACAGGTTGTGGCCGGTCTACGAAAGGGCCTGTAGTGGGATTCTTGACCAGGCCCACCTGAACCCTAACGAGCTGGCTCACTGGCTCCGCAGCCTGGTGGCAAACAGCCTACCTGGAGTAAAGGCAAAAGCCGAGGTCTGGTTCGATCCAAGAGATCCCAGAATAACCAAAGAGACAGTGGTCAGACAGCTGACTCTGGCTTACCGGAACGGTCGAGGGACAGAGGAGCCCTCCTCTAAAGGGAGGGTCCATGAGATTAAACCCAGCCAAGGCAAGAGAGAGTGGCATCAGGAAGGTGGAAACCCTCCCCACAAAGGGGGCGAATGTTTTGGGTGTGGAAAAAGTAAGCACTGGAGGAAGGACTGTTGTAACCCATGGAAAGAGACTAAGGGAAAGGCCATTTCAGCCTCAGCCCGTAAGGTCGGGGCAGGAACACCCGACTCATATGAGACACTCGTAGCCGCCCTACAGACACTCATAAACAGACCGGGAGCAGTAGCCATCGCAACCGGTCCAGTAGCCAGTACGGTAAAACCCTCTGCTCCAACCTACCCAAATGCATGACTAGAGCCAGCGCAGCCTGTGTACCTGTGTTCCCTAGAGTACGATGCCTGGAAGAGACCGTGCGTTACGATGGAGGTGGAGAAAGTGAAAGGGACCTACCTGGTAGATACTGGTGCTTCCAGCACCCTTGTATATGCAGATAACCCAGCTACCTCACCTCTATCGAACGGGGTCCCGTACAGTCTAGTGGGATTCACAGGCAATGAGCAAACTGGTTCGTTTTCCGTCCCGCTCGCCATTCAGTTAGGGACACTCAAAACCAAATGGAAGTGTGTCCTGATGAAATGGGAGCAGAAGGGAAAAGGGATCCTGGGGGCTGATTTTATCATTGGCCACCAGATCCTAGTGGATCTCAGGAACCACTGTCTATGGGGAGCCATAGGGACTGACAGGGAAGGTGAGGTGGCGGTGATCCCAGAAAAAGGGGCCAAGGGAACATTGTGTACCGTGAAGCCAAAGGAGGGTTACGACTTGGAATTACTGGTCAGTAACACCCCAGTGGAGTACCAGGCATATGTACGGGCACACCTTGCAGCATTTGCCACCCACAAACATGACTGTGGTAGGGTAACGGGGGTGGAAGTTAGTATAGTAGGGGACCCCATGACCCGACCACAAAAGCACTGTAACTTCCCCAGAGAGGCAGAGGCAGACCTGACAACGGCGCTGGGATCACTGGTAGAGTAAGGGGCGTTAAGACCGATAGCTACCCATGTGAACTCTCCACTGTGGCCGGTTAAGAAACTGGACAACTCATGGAGGGCCACCGTGGACTATCGAATACTAAATAAGAATATCCCTGCCTGTGCACCCACTGTAGCAGCAGTAGTGGATCTCATAGGGAGTATTCCAGCAACCGCGACCACTTTCACGGTGCTGGACATTTCAAATGGGTTCTGGTCCATTCCTTTAAAATGGGAGGACCAGTACAAGTTCGCCTTTACCTTTAAGGGCCAACAATACACGTGGAACTGTCTTCCTCAAGGCTTCCACAATAGTCCCAGCATTTTTCACCAATGTATGGCGAACTGTTTAAAGGGCTTTAGCAGACCTCAGCAGTTGGTGCAGTATGTGGATGACCTGCTCCTGTTCACCGATCAGGGGGAGGAGCATGGCCCACTGCTGGCTGAGCTGCTGAAGCTGCTAAAAGAAGAAGGGTTTAAAGTAAACCCCAAGAAGGCACAGATCGGCCAGAAGGAAGTCAAATTCCTGGGGCTGACTGTGCGCGCTGGGGAAAGGGCCATAGACAAGGTTAGAAGGGAGGCAGTACAGGTTACCAGCCCCCAACACAGTGACAGGGGTAAGATCCTTTCTAGGACTCACCGGGTACTGCAGAGACTTCATTGAGGATTATGCCTCTGCTCAGGCTCCTACACAAGGGTGTAGAGTGGGACTAGGATGAGGGTTGCGAGGCAGCATTTAATCAGCTCAAGAAGGATTTGCAGACCGCGCCAGCCTTGGGAGCGATAGATGTAGGAAAGGAGTTTTTCCTGGAGGTGGCAGCCAGCGGGGACAGTTTGAGCTCAGTGCTGCTTCAAGAGCGGCATGGCCAGTTGAGGCCAGTGGTTTACTCCTCCAAGATCCTCACAGATGTGGAAAAGGGGTACTCCAACTGTGAGAGACACCTCCTGGCCACACATTGGGCAGTGAAAAGATCCTTGATCTTCACGGGAGGGTCTCCTCTAACACTCCTAACCCACCACACACCGACTCAGATGCTCCTAGATGGGAGGATTAAGGACGGGACGGTGAGCAGTGCCCGCATTGCTCGCTGGACCCTGCTCTTCTCCCAGATGGACCTCAGAGTAGAAGGCCCCCGCGAGCCAAGGCTCGCAGCCAACCTAATCTATCCAGGGAAAGCCCACAGGTGCTCCATAGAAGGGGTATGGGCCTTCGGGCTGGGTTACACCCTACAGGCCGGGACATCTACGTGGATGGGTCCAGCACGGTATCTGCTGCCGAGCGACTCACTGGGTGCGGAGTCTATGACCCAAGGGCAGGTATTGCCCTGGCAATCAAGCTCCCCAGCACCATGAGCACCCAGCATGCTGAACTGTCTGCCGTATTGTACGTGGTGACCCACCCCGAGAAATTCCCAATCCCATACACGATTTGCTCAGACAGTATGTTCACCTGCAATTCATATATGGAGTACCTGGCTATCTGGTCCCGTTGCGGATACACGTCCGCTGACGGGAGACCCCTGGCAATCAAGCCCCTGCTGGAGAAAATCATGACAGCGGTGGGGGAAGAGGGAAAGGTCGACATACATAAGGTGAAGGCCCATTCAAAAATTGAACCCCGTGCAGAGGGAAACCAACAGGTTGACAAACTGGCCAAAGAAGGTGCCCGGACGGGAAAGTTCTGGGACCCCTATGACACCGGCCGCATAGCAGCGGTCAAAAATAAGAACAGGGCAGCAGAGAGTACAGGGATAACTTTGGCCCCGGACTTAAAAACAGTTCAGGCACAGGACCCAGTCCTGAAAGCTGTCCTTAACGCGCTAGCTAGAGGAGAGAGAGTAGAAGGTCCGTACGGCACAGCAGCCATTACCGTTCAGGAAGGCATGCTGTTTAAAGAGGGACAATGGGTCGTGCCACAGCAGCACCAGAGGGAATTCCTAAAACTGGCCCATGAGGGTCCAGGAGCGGGACACCCCGGGCCTGAGACCACCTGGCAACGGGTGGAACAGCCAGGATGGTGGTCGGGCCTCAGGGAGGACGTCCGCGAGTTCTGTGCGAACTGCCTGGTGTGTGCTGCGAACAACCCTCAGCCCCGAGAAAAAGGTGTCCCTAGGACATGTCAGGAGGGTAGAGGGACCATGGCAGTCAATCCAAATTGACTACATCGGGCCCCTACCGACCGTCCAGGGAGGCTACAAATACTGCCTAGTCCTGGTGGACGTGTTCTCAAAATGGGTTGAAGCCTTCCCCTGCCGAACAGCCACCGCAATAGGGACAGCTAAGATTCTAGTGAGGGAAGTGTTCTCCCGGTGGGGACTCCCACAGTATGTGGAGTCAGACCAGGGGAGCCATTTCACCGGGCAGGTAATGCAGGCAACCCTTAACGTGCTCGGCATTGAGGGGAAATGGCACGTTGCCCACAATCCACAGTCATCGGGTATTGTGGAGCGTTTAAACCGCACCATTAAAGAAAGGCTGTGGAAGGAAACGGGAGACTCACCCCAAAAGTGGGTGGAGGTCTTACCGTTGGTCCTAATGGGGATCCGAGCCAGCCAGTCAAAGAGCACGGGGTATTCCCCATATGAGCTCATGACTGGCCGGATCATGCAGACCCCCACCCATGTCCTAGCCCCGGTGCTCACAGAAGGTCAGCTCAGAGAGGTGAACCGGGACCGGTTTGTCAGGAACCTGTTTGAACACCTCAAACAGATTCACTGGCCGGCTGCTAGTAACATGGGCAGACAACATCAGGGGAACCGATTGCTGCTAGAACCCAGCAAACACCACGAATGGGAAATAGGGGACCAGGTCATGGTGAGGAACTATGCTCGGGTCGGAGTTTTTGAAGCATTATATATGGGGCCATACAGCATTGTGGACAAGGCAAGCCCGATGGTCTATGCCATAAAGCTGCCCCGCCGTACGAAGTGGTTCCACATCAACCAGTACAAGCTGTACAACCCAGGGTCAGACAAGCACAGAGGGCAGCTGGGAGTTGTGAACCGTCCTCAGGGCAGGGACCCTCCGTTGCCCGCCCCCTACGGTGGAGGGCCCACAGGGAATGTGGCAGGCTCAGAAACCGTGCCTATAGGGACGGTGAATTGCAGTACTGGAGGGGCTATCCCACCCATCGTTTGGGATTCGGACGCACCCCCAGTAACCCAAGCCCTGAGAAGGACCCTCCGTACACCACGGCCAAAGATACCGTGGTCACCGGCATCTGAGCCTCAGCGATTCTACCCTAGGAGAAGGGCAGCCCGACAGGAAAGGCCGAAGGTCAGAAGCACAGAGGCCGCTCAGAGTAGGGACCACCAGCCAGCCGCCTCCAGCGGTGAGGGTCTCACAGGAGCAGTAGCAACGAGCTGTCCCAGAGACAAGGGTCTCCAGCTCACCGGCTGCGGGGAAACCCGAGAATCCAGGCGGCTATCAGGCCGCACAAGGCACGGGCCTGACAGGGACTAACCAGGCCACCCGGAGACGGGTGGCGGTTGTACATAGCTCTAATTTTAGTTTAAGGCAGCTGACTGCACCATTTTACATTTTAAGGTTCAGTTTAGAATTGAGGTTAATGTTGTAGTAATGTTTAGGTGATTGTTTTGAGTTTGTCTTGTGTGTCAGCCAGCCTGAGAGCAGTTCTCAAGGGCAGGATCCAGACATTACCGAGTGATGGACAAACCTCAGGAGACCAATTGATGTTGTTTAATTTTAATCTATGTTTTTTTTCCTTCTGTAATGTGGTTGTACGTTGCCGATATGCTGCTGAATATAATGTAACTGAAATGAAATGTAACTGTGCTGAAATGCAATTGTAGTGATTGAACCCCCTCCAAGCTGGGAGGGTGTAAATATAAAAGGTTTGTACCTGTAAAGGGAAAAGTGTGCATCTATAGTGATGTTGCATAAGTGCAATGCATTTTGGGTATTCGTTTAGCTAATTTACGGGGAAGGTTATCTCTTGGGAGTCAGGAACTTTGCTCACCTCGAAGATGATATCATAAGTGATATGGTATCACAGGGGGGAATGTAGAATTTACCAATATCTCGCAAAGATTCCAGGTACCTTTCCCCTGCAGAGGAGAAGAATCCCTTTCTGGGCTTTTAAAATGAGTTTAAAGGGGCAGACAAAGCCTGCGGGGGATAAAAGGGGATGCATTCATGGAGACCCCCCCCCCCAGTGTTTGGACTCATAGGAAATGGAATTCAAAATGGACCTAAATTACTGAAGCTTGAGATCCCCTAAACATCTATGGGAAGGAGCATATCAATTTTAAGATTCTGCAACATTTTGGCTGCGAAAAAGAGTTACCAAATACAGGAGGTGGGGCCAACGTCTGAAGCAAATTCGTGTATTAAAGACCCCAGGCCAATCACCTCCTAAGAGATATTCGAATTACCCAATCAAGCACAATGGAAATCATGGTCAGAAAAACTGGACATCGTAAAACAAAGCAAAACCAGTGATAACACATTCTCACATACTAATCAAGTTACTGCTGACAAAGGAGACATTTGAAAATCAATGGACAGAACAGTTTAAACAGAGCCCAAGAGATTTGATGGGAGATAATGGAGCCTTTTTTTGGGATATATCTATCCCCCAGTTTTTACAAGGAAAGACTAGCAGAACACAGAACAAAGCAGAACACAGACTCGAAAGGAACACAGACAGACACAAGCAGCCTGCTTGCTCTACAGTGAAGAAATCGAATCGTGAAGGAAACTACCAGAACTCATCATGATCCGACCGAGCACGAGGCCCACGAAACGGAAGGTTTTCAGCAACCAAATTGACAACCCGGGCCACCACAACCAGCGAAACGACCAACCGAAACCAACTCAGCAAAAACCAAAGAATCGACCTTTATTTCCACTCTACAATCTACTTCTGAATGATCCAACGGGTGAGAAATTACCAAAGGGGACTAGCTAAAACTATTCCTAACCAAAGAAAGTGGGTACTTACCCCAAACATCCAAAACGCAACTTACCGCATCAACGGACGCACCCCAACCGAAGACTACGCAGCCCAAAGTCCTCTCCTCCGTCCGGGGTGCGGCTCGCCTAGAAGGCCAAGTGCAGCGAACCCCGAAACCGCGATTCACCGGCAACTGTCTAAAGGGATTGGTGAGCATAGCCCCTGAACCCTCCGAGCTATAACTTAGTTAGTTAGGGGAATTGGGAGGGGGGAGGCTGGGATAACTTGTGTAAATGTATCTGCATTCTCCTCTTTATCCCATTTAGAGTTTAAGCTGTATTCTTTTCCCCACAGGCTGTAATTTGACATTTTATTCAATGTGTTGTACCCCACAGTGTGTATTGGTCCGTGTGTGTTATTAAAGGTGTGCCTTTTACTTCTTTTTAAACACAATAAAGCCATATCTGCTTCCTACCTTGAAACCGATTGTCTGTCCAAGTCTGTCACAGTCCCTTCGTAATTCCAGTGTCTAGAACCAAGGGTGTGGGAGCGATTCGGAACCGCTCATATAAGGTCAGAAGGGAAAGCTGACCCCCTGAAAACCACCGCTTACAGTGTTTATGTGAATCACTACCTTGGCCCCCATGAAAGTGCCAATGCTGGGTTGAAATAATGAGTCAAATTTGTCCAGGATCTGTGAGCATGATACTCGCTCCACAGAGGAAATTACATTGAAATCGCTCCATTTCCAGTTCATGACAGCAAGCCAACTCCTCCCCAGTAGTGCAGGACCATCCCCTGGGACAATCCAGAGTGGCAGTCTGTTCTCCGAATCTTTGTGGGTCACGACTACCGTGGCGCTGCCAAGCACCGGAATGATCTGCTTTGTGTAAGTTCGTAGCTGTGCGTCAATCGGCGATAATTTTGGTCTCCTGGCCTTGGACGCCCACAACTTTTCAAACTGTTTGATACCCATCAGTGTCTAGCTCCATTGATACTGGGATGCCATTGAGGAGCACTTTCATCATTATCGGTGGCATCCTGGTGTATGAACTGTATACGTGCTCCACATGAACTCGCTGAACTTCAGCTTCCAGCGATTTCCCCCAGCGCTCATTTCTGCAATTTCTGCAGGTATTTTGCTCACCTCTGCAAACTCCGGCTGAGTGTGTGCCTCCACGCCTGCAGCATGAGCTACTGTTTGAAACAAAAGGTCCCTTGCCAGTCAATCGTCCCTGACTGCCCCTGTTATTGCCCTTGAGTGCGCCATTAACAGGTGTTGATGGCCCCATTACTGGCCGTATTGTCCCTTGCAATGGCATGAATCGCCGTTCAGCTTGCCATTTTCTGTGTCGAACTCCCCCTCTGGGTTCGACTACATGTTGGGGCATGCCCGATTGCCCCTGTCTGCCTGGAGAACTGTGTGCTGCTTTAACAATGTTGAATCTCTGTCCCAACCATTCCTTAACACAGTACCTCTCGTCTGTTCTGCTAGTGGCCATGCTCGGGTGGTTTAAATCCCAGTTTCTTGTCGCCATTGATACGTCCTTACTATACAGTATAAATGCACACGAGGCCCATGCTTGAGAGAAGGTCAGTCTGTGACCTGTCCTTTATTCATAGCACTCAAGTGCTGGAAGTGGGTGGAGCTTCCCCTTTTATAACTGAAGGTCTAGGTTAGGAGTGTCTCCCACAAGTTCACCACCTAGTGGTCAGTGTTCTCACGGTGTACAACTTAGGTCAGATTATACATGGGTTACAATGCTGGTTGAATACATGACATTAACAATTGGCGACAAATTAAAAATACGAACTTTCACGCAACCATGTCTGTTGGAATTTTGGAGAGATTCGTGGAAGGGGAAGACTGGGAGGATTTCCCTGATTGCCTTGACCAGTACTTCGTAGCCAATGGATTGGAAGGAACTGATAATGCAATTAAGCGTAGGGCAGTTCTCCTCACTGTTTGTGGATCAAAAATTTATGGCCTTATCTACTCTCACTGACTCGACCAATGGATAAGACTTACGATGAATTGTGTTCGCTGGTTCGGAACAACGTTAAGCCGAAGGAAAGCATCATTATGGCGAGGTATCATTTCTATACGTACAATCGCTCCGAGGGCCAGGACGTGGCGGAATTTGTCACCAATCTGAGACGTCTCGCTGGACCGTGCAACTTCGGAGCTGTGTTGGAGGAAATGCTGTGGGACTTTTTTGTGCTTGGCATTGGCCACAAGATCATCCTTCGAAAGCTGCTGGCTGCTGAATCTTTAGACCTGACCAAGGCCATCATGATCGCCCAGGCATGCATGTCCACGGACGAAAACTCGAAACTGATATCGTCCGAGCATCAAAACTCACCGGCATGTACTGTGCATAAAATAATATCGGCGGCAGGCAGAGCTGCACATGTCATGGCCTACTCGTCCGCGTTCGTATGACCCGTAACTGCTCAAAGTCCGCCATCGAGGGTGAATTAAATCTCGCCTTGTTGGTGTTGCGGGGACTATCATCGGGCCCATCATTGCCGATTCAAGCAATATGTGTGCGAAGGCTGTGCAACAATGGGGCACCTTCAGCGAATGTGTCCGCAACCGAGCAAGCGTGCTGCAACACACCACGTGGCTGAGGATGATCAATCCAGCGTGGATCAAGCGGCACAGGCAACCCAACCCGAGGTACAGGCCGAAGAAGTGTATGGGGTATATTCTTTTACCAAAAGTCCTCCGATAATGCTGGAAGTTAAATTAAATGGGGTTCCAGTATCTGTGGAATTGGACAAGTATCTGTGGAATTGGTGTGAGTCAATCAATAATGAGCCAGAAGGTTTTCGAAAAGCTGTGGGACACTAAAGCAAAAAGACCCAAACTGAGCCCAATCAATGCGAAGCTGCGTACCTATACCAAAGAGCACATACCAGTCATTGGCAGCGCTGCAATAAAGGTATCGTACGATGGAGCTGTGTATGATTTATCGTTGTGGATCGTTCCAGGCTACGGTCCAACACTGGTCAGCAGGAGCTGGCTTGAGAAAAATTAAATGGAACTGGAACAATATTAAAGCCTTATCAATGGATGACGCTTCGTGTGCTCAAGTACTGAGCAAGTTCCCCTTGTTATTCGAATCAGGCATCGGCAACTTCACGGGAGCCAAGGTGTAATCCACCTTGGCCCGGATGCAAGACCCATTCATCACAAGGCTCGGGCGGTTCTGTACATGATGAGGGAGAAGGTCGAGATCGAACTGGACAGACTTCAATGGGAAGGAATCATATCACCAGTCGAGTTCAGCAAATGGGCCAGTCCAATTGTCCCAGTGTTGAAAAGTGATGGCATGGTCGGGATCTGCGGTGACTAAAAGGTAACGATCAACCCGAGACTAGATATAGAATCAGTGCCCGTTACCCAAGGCTGACGACCTGTTTGCAACACTAACGGGAGGGAAGTCGTCAAGATGACATCCTGGTCACCGGTCGCGATGCCACTGAACACCTGCACAACCTGGAAGAGGTTCTACGTCGTCTGGACAGAGTTGAACTCAGGTTAAAATGCTCCAAGTGCATTTTCATGGCACCAGGTCGAATTCCTGGGGAGAAAGATTGCAGTAGACAGCATCAGGCCTGCGGACTCGAAGACAGAGGCCATCAAGAATGCACCCAGACCCCAGAGTATGACGGAGCTGTGTTCGTTCCTGGATCTTCTCAACTATTTTGGTAACTTTCTACCTAATTTGAGCACATTGCTAGAGCCTTTGCACATGTTTCTGAGAAAGGGTAATGACTGGGTTTAGGGCAAATCTCAAGATAGAGCCTTTGAGAAGGCGAGGAACCTGCTATGTTCCAATAAATTACTGGTACACTATGACCCATGTAAGCGGTTAGTGCTGGCCTGCGACGCCTCATTATATGTGATCGGGAGCGTGCTCCAGCAAGCCAATGTATCAGGCAAACTCCAACCAGTTGCATACGCATCCAGAAGTCTGTCTAAGGCTGAAAGAGCCTAAAGTATGGTAGAGAAAGAGGCTTTAGCATACATATATGGGGTTAGGAAAATGCACCAATACCTGTTTGAGCTTCGGTTTGAGCTTGAAACAGACCACAAGCCGCTTATTTCATTGTTTTCTGAGAGCAAATGTATAAACACCAATGCCTCATCCCACAACCAAAGATGGGCACTGACATTATCTACTTATGATTATGTCCTCCGCCACAGACCAGACACTGAAAACTATGCTGATGCAACTACCATTGCCCACAACCGGGTGGAAATGCCGCAGCCTGCAGACTTGCTGCTGGTCATGGATGCCTTTAAAAGCGAGGGGTCAAAAATCACGGCTCGCCAAATTAGGACTTGGACCAGCCAGGATCCTGTACTGTCAAGCGTAAAAAAAGGTGTGTCCTTAATGGAAATTGGTCTGCCATTCTCAGGGAAATGCAGGATGAAATTAAGCCTTATAGCCGCCGCAAAGATGAATTGCCTATTCAGTCTGATTGTCTGTTATGGGGTAATCGCGTTGTTATGCCAAAAAAAGGCAGGGAAACTTTTGTGCGCGATTTACACAGTACCTACCCAGACATTGTCATGATGAAGGCCATTGCCAGGTCTCACGTTTGGTGGCCCGGCATTGACTCGGACTTGGAGTCATGCGTACATCAGTGCAACACTTGCATGCAACTGTAACGCACCTGTGGAGGTTCCGCTGAGTCTGTGGTCATGGCCATCGGCAAAAAGTTTTTAGTGGTAGCGGACGCTTACTCCAAATGGACTGAATGCGTAATCATGTCATCCAGCACGTCTACAGCCACTATTGAAAGCCTCCGGGCCATGTTCGCCACCCATAGCCTGTCCGACATCCTTGTCAGCGACAACAGACTGTGTTTCATCAGTTCGGAGTTCCACGAGTTTATGACCCGTAATGGCATCAAGCATGTCAGGTCTGCTCCTTTCAAACCCGCGTCTAACGGTCAAGCGGAGCGGGCTGTCCAAACCATTAAGCAGAGCCTAAAACACGTGACTCACGGCTCCCTACAGACCCGCTTGTTCCGCATTCTGCTCAGTTAATGGACGAGACCCCAATCGCTCACCGGAGTCCCTCCTGCCGAGCTGTTAATGAAGCGAGGCACCAAAACCAGGCTCTCCCTTGTACACCCGGATCTCAATGATCACGTCGAAACCAGAAGGCAACGGCAGCAATGGTACCATGATCACACGGCCGTATCACGTGACATTGCTGTTCATGACCCTGTGTTTCTCCTGAATTATGGTCATGGTCCAAAGTGGGTTGCTGGCACTGTTTTGGCCAAGGAGGGGAACAGGGTGTTTGTAGTCAAACTGTTAAATGGCCAAACATGCAAGAGGCATATCGACCAAACCAAACTGCGATTCACAGACAACCCAGAACAAATTGAAGATGGCATCATCATCGACCAACCAACACACATCCAACCGTCAGTTGACCCTTGTGTCATTCACGAAGCCGAACCTACCATCCCCGACAGTCCTGTCAGACTGACTGCTCCGCAATGCAGCAATGGTCCTACTAACTCATCCAAGCTTGGGTTCGAACTGAGGCGATCAACCAGGGAGTGGAAGGCCCCAGACCGTCTCAACTTGTAAATACAACCTGTACCAGGGACTTTGGGGGGAATGGTGTTATGTATGTTAACTGGGTTTTACCTGCCACCGGAGGGGCGAACTATCGGAGTCCTAATGGTCACTGGCAGACACGTGCAAGCCGTGTATATAATGTTGGCAGCCATGTTGAATCCTCACTTTGAGAATAAATAAACTGGAGTGAGGTCATGCCTGAACTAGCTCACCGTACTTAGCCTCATGGAGTTATTCGATACTTAACAAGGTTATTAGATGAGAAGGGGGTGCTAGGGTCACAAGGTGAGTCCAGCGCTACACACAGCATATGCACAACAAAAGCACCACCGCTATCAAAATCATCACAGACATCACATTTCATGACCATCACCAAATTCTGCATTGCAATGATTCTCATGAGGCCATCATTATTTAGAGAACACTTTTAGAAATCATCTATCATATATTATTGGTCGGATATGAGTGGGCGTGGCATCTATTGACTTTACATCATGCAATGGTGTATACTTTACTCACGTGGCATCAAAGCAGGTTCTGCTGCTGCTCGCGTGGCCAACTGGGGGTGGCACCCCACTAGTGCCAGCACCCGCTCCTCGATGTCTGTCAGCTCGCTGATGACTGGTGGCCCCCCACCCGTGCACCACCGCTCGGCCCTATTCTTCGAAAGCTTCTTCTGCAAAAGGTAACAATAGCACGACGTGACATAAGATCATTGCGTAAGAAAAAAAAAGAAAAAATCAAAGAGCAAGTTATTATTTAAATGCAGAAAGATTGCAAAGTGCTGTAGTCCAGCGGGACGTGGGGGTACTTGTGCATGAAACACAAAAGGTTAGTATGCAGGTACAGCAAGTGATCAGGAAGGCCAATGGAATCTTGACCTTTATTGCAAAGGGGATGGAGTATAAAAGCAGGAAAGTCTTGCTACAGCTATACAGGGTATTGGTGAGGCCACACCTGCAATGCTGCGTGCAGTTTTGGTTTCCATATTTACGAAAGGATATACTTGCTTTGGAGACAGTTCAGAGAAGTTTCACTAAGTTGATTCCGGGTATGAGGGGGTTGACTTATGAGGAAAGGTTGAGTAGGTTGGGCTTCTACTCATTGGAATTCAGAAGAATGAGAGGTGATCTTATCGAAACGTATAAGATTATGAGGGGGCTTGACAAAGTGGATGCAGAGAGGATGTTTCCACTGATGGGGGAGACTAGAACTAGGGGGCATAATCTTAGAATAAGGGGCCGCCCATTTAAAACTGAGATGAGGAGAAATTTCTTCTCTCAGAGGGTTGTGAATCTGTGGAATTCGTTGCCTCAGAGAGCTGTGGAAGCTGGGACATTGAATAAATTTAAGACAGAAATAGACAGTTTCTTAAACGATAAGGGGATAAGGGGTTATGGGGAGCAGGCGGGGAAGTGGAGTTGAGTCCATGAACGGATCAGCCATGATCTTATTGAATGACGGAGCAGGCTCGAGGGGCTGTATGGCCTACTCCTGTTCCTACTTCTTATGTTCTTATCATTGCTAGGTACTGTCACAAAGACTGATACAACACATAACCGACAGATGTAATCATGATTATGATGATAATTATCATTATTTACCTAAAGACATACACTGTCAACACAGGCTTTGTGTAAAACATTCCCGGTATAAGTGCAAGAAATCACAGCTGATTTTAATCACTCATTACATTTACAATTCAAATTATATAAATATATAAGTAAATGTAAATAAATGTAATACTTACTCTGGCGGAGCCGACAAGGTCGTTCCAGTTCTTGCGGCACTGGTTGCTCTCACGCATCTCATTCGGCGCCGACAAGACCACCTCGGCTATGTCGGCCCATATCTTCTGGTAAATCACAACCACCCCGGGTCAATTGACCCCAGTGTGACTCCACTTCCTGCAGGAGGGAGGCATTTGCCTCGGCGGAGAATCTCCGAGCTCGTTTTCGTCCTCCCACTTCTAGTTCCTCTCCCACCTCACTGCTCTCACCAGCGTCCTCAACCTCCATGTCTTCTATTTAGTTATATTTTTTTCCACCAAATCTCCGTGCAAACAAAGTTATTTGTGCTCTCAATTCTTTTTACTGCTGCTAAATCTCTTTCCTACCTCCCACAACAGCCAAACAAGCACACAACACACCCACACACGCTTTCAGTTACTCTCTGCTCCCCTCTCTCTCTCCTCTTCTGCGCATGTATTGATGACCCCTGACCTCCTAAAACGCGGGGAATGAAGTTGCCATGGTGTTGCTTTGGACGCCGACAGTTTATGGCAGAAGGGCAAAAAATTTACCCCTAACGCCCATTTCACATCGCTCACGGTAATACCCACTTTATAAAATGGAAAGTTGGGGTTTTGAAAATGGGCAATAATCTGGCGATCTCAAAACCCATAATAAACGCTAACGCTGGAAATAACGCCCATTTTTGGGCAATCTGCACAATAATGGAAAGTCTAGCCCACAGAGTCCTACACACACACTCAGTGACAGACATGCACGCACACACACACACAGTGACACACACACACGGACAGCGACACACACACACACACTGTGACACACACACACACGCGTGCACTCAGTGACACACACACAAACACACACACACACACAGTGACACACACACATATACGCACACAGTGACAGACATACCCAGTGACACACACACACACACACACTCAGTGACACACGCACTCAGTCACACACACACACACAGACACACACACACACAGTCTCACACACACACACAGTGCAACACGCACAGTCTCACACACACACGCACAGTGACACACACAGACACACATACACAGTGATACACACAAACACACACACAATGACACACACACACACACACAATGACACACACACACACCCAGTGGCACAAACACCCAGTCATGCACACAGACACACACACACACACAGTGACACACACACACACACACACACAAACAGTGACATAGCCTCATCCAGTGACATACACTCACACAACGACACACACACACAGTGATAGACACACACAGTGACACACACGCATACACACATACTGTCTCACAAACACACACACACAGTGATAGACACACAGTCTCTCTCTCACACACACACACACACACACACACACACACACACAGTGATAGACACACACAGTCTCACATACACACACATACACGCTCAATGATACACACACACACCGACACACACTCACTCAGGGCTAGAATTTTCACTTTTTTTGCATGCTTACCGCCCACTTAACGACCATTTTAATGCTGAAATGACGTATAACAGCCCATATATCGCCCATTTAGCCACAAAATGGAAACTGACGGGCATTTTTTGGAAACTTATCGCCGAGCTTTACTTTCCCCATGTGATTAACACCGGGAAAAAATAATACCGCCCGTCCACTTTTTTTGGCCGGAATCAGCAGAATGGGCGAAATCAACTCCCATAATATCACCCAGCGTTACTTTCCGCACAGATTAAATGCCGAGATTCAATAATACTGCCCGTCCACTTTCTTTTGTCGTAAAGAGCATATTTACCGAAACTAGCGGTCATGAGATCGTCCATCATCAATTTCACCACCTCCCACACATATTGCCCACAATATCGCTCGCCCAAAAAACCATCCACAAAAAGTGGGACTAAACGGAATGAATCACAGCGTTATGGACGCCATGTTCTAGATCACATGTTGCATCCTTTAAAAAGCTGCTGTGCTTCAACCTCGGGGGAGTTCGATGTACTCTGGAAGTCGTTGGAGTTGATGTGAACATCTGTACAAACATCTTGACCATACTGTGACCGATTGGAATTGAATACGTGTCTTCATCGGAACATTCCTTGTTTGTAACCAATCGATGGAAAACAGAGAGCTACTGCAATGGGGCCTGTCCTTTCTCACCCTCGCTTGATGACCAATTACATGCAGCAGAGTTGACATCGCCGAAGGTACGCTCCACTGTATTGTGTGCCCAATGTAAGCCATGACAGACTGATGAGGAGGACCAGACGTTACACCACCCGCAAGTTCATGGAGAAGCATTCTTACCTCGACTTGCCCGACACCACCTGCCTTCGGAGACTGCGCTTCCACAAAGAGGTTATCACTGAGGTATGCCAGCTGAAAGGGGAGATCTGCAGCCTGCCAGCACCATCAGTACTGCACTGTCTGTCGAGGTCAAAGTCACAGTAGCACTGTCATTCTACGCCTCGGGTTCTTTTCAGGCCACAGCTGGCAACATTTGTAGACTTTCTCAGCATGCCATACATCACTGCATTAGACAGGTCACTGAAGCCCGGTACGCATGCAGGAGGGACTTGATCAGCTTCCCTATGACCAGGGAGGTACAGAGTGAGAGGGCTCTAGGATTCTCCAGAATTGCAAACTTCCCCAAGGTGCAGGGTGCAATAGACTGCATGCACATCGCGATGCGGGCATCTTTTCAGGAAGCTTTTCAGCAGTGACAGGATCGGTCCAAGTCAGCATGAAAGGGAAATCATGCTTGACAAATCTTCTGGAATTTTTTGAGGATGTAACTAGTAGAATGGACAAGGGAGAACCAGTGGATGTGGTGTAGTTGGACTTTCAAAAGGCTTTTGACCAGGTCCCACACAAGAGATTGTTGTGCAAAATTAAAGCACATGGTATTGGGGTAATATACTGACGTGGATAGAGAACTGGTTGGCAGACAGGAAGCAGAGAGTCGGGATAAACCGGTCCTTTTCAGAATGGCAGGCAGTGACTAGTGGGGTGCCGCAGGGCTCAGTACTGGGACCCCAGCTATTTACAATATATATTAATGATTTGGATGAAGGAATTGAATGTAATATCTCCAAGTTTGCAGATGATACTAAGCTGAGTGGCAGTGTGAGCTGTGAGGAGGATGCTAAGAGGCTGCAGGGTGACTTGGACAGGTTAGGTGAGTGGGCAAATGCATGGCAGATGCAATATAATGTGGATAAATGTGAGGTTATCCACTTTGGGGGCAAAAACACGAAGGCAGAATATTATCTGAATGGCGGCAAATTAAGAAAAGGGGAGGTGCAACAAGACCTGGGTGTCATGGTACATCAGTCATTGAAAGTTGGCATGCAGGTACAGCAGGCGGTGAAGAAGGCAAATGGTATGTTGGCCTTCATAGCTTGGGGATTTGAGTACAGGAGCAGGGAGGTATTACTACAGTTGTACAGGGCCTTGGTGAGGCCTCACCTGGAATATTGTGTTCAGTTTTGGTTTCTTAATCTGAGGAAGGATGTTCTTGCTATTGAGGGTGTGCAGCAAAGGTTCACCGGACTGATTCCCGGGATGGCAGGACTGACATATGAGGAGAGACTGGATTGACTGGGCCTGTATTCACTGAAGTTTAGAAGGATGAGAGGGGATCTCATAGAAACATATAAAATTCTGATGGGACTGGACAGGTTAGATACAGGAAGAATGTTCCTGATGTTGGGGAAGTCCAGAACCAGAGGACACAGTCTAAGGATAAGGGGTAAGCCATTTAGGACTGAGATGAGGTGAAACTTCTTCACTCAGAGAGTTGTTAACCTGTGGAATTCCCTACCGCAGAGAGTCGTGGATGCCAGTTCATTGGATATATTCAAGAGGGAGTTAGATATGGCCCTTACGGCTAAAGGGATCAAGGGGTATGGAGAGAAAGCAGGAAATGGGTACTGAGGTGAATGATCAGCCATGATCTTATTGAATGGTGGTGCAGTTCAAAGGGCCGAATGGCCTACTCTTGCACCTATTTTCTATGTTTCTATGTTTCTATGCAGAGGTTTTATGGAACCGCAAGGGATTACATTCCCTGAATGTGCAACTGGTTGTCAACCACCAACAAATTTTTATGGCAGTGAATGTTCAATTTCCAGGCAGCATCCAAGATGCTCACATCCTGCGTGAGAGCACTATATCTGACTTGTTTAACAATCAGCCACAAGGTCAATGCTGGATGCTTGATGACAAAGGATATGGCCTCGCCACCTGGCTGATGACCCTCCTGCGTGATACCCACACCGAAGCCGAGAGACGATATAATGAGAGTCACAGAGCAACTCGCAATATCGTGGAGAAAACCATTGGTATGCTTAAGCAACGCTTTACATGCCTTGACCACTCAGGAGGCGAGCTCCAATACCACCCTGAGCAGATAACTCAATTTGTGGTGGTGTACTCCATACTACACAACTTGGCCATCAGGAGGGGACAATAATTGCCTGATGAGTCTGACAGTCCGCCTCACCAGAAAGAGGAAGAGGAGGACGTGGAGGCAGATGCTGACATTGGCCCAGAAAATCAGGCTGAGGCTGAAGCTATGCCCCCACCCCTCTATAGACAGCTTGAAAGGGCCCGTGGTGGCATGATAGCTGTAAGAGCCTTACGTCAGGAGCTCATCAATGATCGCTTTGCCTGAAAGAACGTTGGTGTTATTTACAAGGCTGGGTGTGCAGGTGATACATCAATGGTGGGCATCACCTTGGTGACAGTTAAAGTTTAAGTTGATTGAAGTTAAGTGTGATTATACCCTTTGATGTTACGGAATCACCAGCGTGTAACAGTGCATCTATCTGAGCCAATGCGCACAAGGTTTTGTTCAATAAAAAACATTTAAACTGAACATTTGTCTGTACAAATCAACCTTCCCCCCCTCCACCGCTTCTCCTCCCCACCTCTACCCCTTCCCCTTCACCTCCTGACTCCAACCCACCTGGCCGAGGAGCTCCTCAGGTGATGTTTTATTGGCGGGGGGGGGGCGGTGACGGGCGAACTGCTGCTTGGACGAATTCAGGAGAGGATGGTTCTGAGATTTTGTTGGACAAAAACTCGGAGCCAACTATGTTCTTGATGCTTAGTAGGCTTTTTGCTGCTGGTGAATCTCCCTCGTACCTCGCACCACAGCCACACACGCCTTCAATCCCTCTCAGCTCCCTCTCTCTCTGTCTCCTCTTCTGCGCATGTCATGATGACCCTTGACCTCCTGAATCGCGGGAATCGAGCATTGCCATGCCGTTGCTAAGGACGATGACTTTTTACGGCAGAAGGTCAGAGAGATTTAACGCTACTGCCCAATTCATATCACTCGCGGTAACACCCATTTTAAAAAATGGAGACTATGTGCTTTGAGAACGGGCGAGAAGCCGGTGAACTGAAAACCCTTTTTTAACGCACACGCTGGAAATAACATTTTTGGGTGATAAGCACAAAAGTGGAAAATCTAGCCCTCAGTGACACACACACAGGGCTAAAACCTCCACATTTGCAGTGTGGCTGGCGTTTTTAAAATCCCACTTTTACGTGGAGCTGAAATCTGAAAGATTTGCCTGAAAGAGCGTTGATGTGAGTGACAACGCTGAAACACTGCTGTGTGTGTGCAGCTCAGACATCAATGGCGCCCATCAACTTGGTGCCAGTTAAAGTTTACATTGATTGACGTTAAGTTGTATTTAACCCTTTGATGTTAAGGAATCAACCGTGTGTAATGGTGCAGCTATGAGACAATGCGCAACAAGGTTATGTTGAATAACAAAAGTTTAATACCAACATTAGTCTAAAATCATAAGTATCACAGCCAATAACACCCAAACCCCGCCCACATCCCACTTTTTCCACCGTTGACATAAATCACATGTTCAACATGTCCAGCAATACAGAATACGAAGACAAAGCAGGAGCGTGGTCCCCAGCCCTCATACATTGCACCAAATTGCATACACGCAGAGGGAATTTGCAGGATCTTGCGGAGACATTGTTGGTGATATATCTCCAGCGGCTTGAGGTGCCTTCTATACATCGTCCATGCCTCTGATCCATACAGGAGGGCGGGTATTACTACAGCCCTGTAGACCATGAGTTTTGTGGCAGTTTTGAGGGCCTGCTTTCAAACACTCTTTTCCTCAGGTGACCGAAGGCTGCACTGGCGCACTGGAGGCAATGTTGAATCTCCGCATCAATGTCTGCTTTTGTTGATAAGAGGCTCCCGAGCTATGGGAAGTGGTTCACGTTGTCGAGGGCCGCGCCGTGAATCTTGATGACTGGGGGGCAGTGCTGTGCAGCGAGGACAGGTTGGTAGAGGACCTTTGATTACGGATGTTAAGCGTAAGGCCCATGCTTTCATATGCCTTGGTGAATACATTGACTATATCCTGAAGCTCAGTCTCTGAATGTGCACAGACGCAGGCGTCGTCGACATACTGCAGCTCAACGGCAGAGGTGGGGTGATCTTGGACCTGGCCTGGAGGCGGCGTAGGTTAAACAGCTTCCCACTGGTTCTGTAGTTTAGTTCCACTCCAGCGGTGAGCTTGTTGACTGTGAGGTGGAGCATGGCAGCGAGGAAGATTGAGAAGAGGGTTGGAATGATGACGCAGCCCTGTTTGACCCCAGTCCGGACGTGGATTGGGTCTGTAATGGATCCATTGCTCAGGATCACGGCCTGCATGTCATCGTGGAGCAGGCGAAGGATGTTGACAAATTTTTGGGTGCATCCGAAATGGAGGCAGATGCTCCATAGACCCTCGCAGTTGACAGTGTCAAAGGCAGTGTAAGATCGAAAAAGGCCATGTATAAGGGCGCTGCTCCCTGTATTTTTCCTGCAGCTGTCGTGCTGCAAAGATCATGTCTGTTGTGTCCCCATAGGGGACGAAATCCGCATTGTGATTCCGGGAGAAGCTCCTCAGCCACAGGGAGAAGATCGTTGAGGAGAATTCTCGCAAAAACTTTCCCAGTGGTTGATAGCAGGGAGATTCCCCTGTAGATGCCGCAGTCGGACTTATCCCCCTTTTTAAAGATGGTCACGATCACTGCATCTCTGAGATCTCCCGGCATGCTCTCCTCCCTCCAGATGAGAGAGATGAGGTAATGTATCCGTGCCAACAGCACCTCTCCGCCATACTTTAGCGCCTCAGCAGGGATTCCATCTGCTCCCATAGCCTTGTTATTCTTGAGCTGTTTTATGGCTTTGCCTACCTCGTGCAACCTTGGGGTTTCACTGAGGTGGTGACGGGACGCATGCTGCGGGATGGAGTCGAGAACACTCGAGTCAAAGGCAGAGTCTCGATTGAGGAGATCTTCAAAGTGCTCCTTCCAGCGGGCCCCGACAGCCTCGGTGTCCTTGATGAGTGTTTCCCCGTTCTTGGCCTGCAGTGGGGTGGGGCCTTGGGAGTTTGGACCATAGGTGGCCTTGATTGCAATGAAGAATCCTCGTATATCGTGGCTGTCGACCAGTTGTTGCATTTCCTGTGCTTTCTCCATCTACCAGCTGTTCTTTAGGTCCCGGGTTTTTTGTTGGACCTCAGCCTTGAGCCGCCTGTAATGTTGCTTTGCTGTTCCCGAGTTGAGTTGTTGCTTGAGGCTCAGAAATGCTGTTCTTGGATCTCCTGATCATTTTCATCAAACCAGTCCTGGTGTTTTCTGGTTGATTGACCAAGTATCTCTTCGCAGGCACTGGTTATAGAGGCCTGTAGGGCAGACCAAGCGCTGTGGGCATTCAGCATCTCAGGGTCATCAAGGCATGGCAGATGAACTGTGAGGTGCTGGCTCTATAGGGCTCTCTTAGCTGGGTCTTTCAGTGCCCCGGCATTAACTTTTTTGCGGCACGGCTTCTGCTGTCCCCTCCACTTTGGGGCTATGTTAATGTCGATCGGATTAGGCGTTGGTCGGTCCAGCAGTCATCAGCTCCTGTCATGGCGTGGGTGATGCGTACATTCTTGCGATCCCTGGCTCGGACGATGACATAGTCAAGCAGGTGCCAGTGTTTAGAGCGAGGGTGTTGCTACGATGCCTTGTATTTGTCCCTCTGGCAGAACAGGGTGTTGGTGATGAGGAGTTTATGTTCTAGACATTTTGTCAGGAGTAGGGTACTGCTGGAGTTGGCTTTCCCTACCCCCTCTCTGCCAATCACGCCTCCCCAGAGGGCTGTGTCTTTTTCCGACACTGGCATTAAAGTCACCTAGATCAATATGTCGTCCATGGGTATGTGGGACAGGGATGTCTCGAGGTTGGAATAAAAAACCCTCTTTAGCCTCATCCGTTGCATCGAGTATTGGGGCGTACGCACTGATGACTGGCGCATTGGTTCCGGGATAGGGTAAGTCGAAGAGTCATGAGGCATTCGTTAACCCTGCAGGGGGAGTCTTTGAGGCGATCGACCAGCTCATTTTTGATGGTGAAGCTGACTCCGTGAAGGCGGTGTTCTTCCTCTGGTTTTCCTTTCCAGAAAAAGGTGTAACCTCCACCTTATTCCTTGAGCTGGCCTTCCCTTGCCCGCCGGGTCTCGCTTAGGGCGGCGATGTCGATGTCAAAGCATCTAAGTTCCCGAACAACTATTCCGGTGCAGCATTCCGGCCTGTTGCTGTTGGAATTGTCCATGAGGGTCCTGACATTCCAGGTCCCGAACTTCATATTAACGAAGTGGAAGATGACTGTGTGTGAGTTCACACCGGCCACCACACGAGCTTAGCTGAGCAAGGTCTTGGTCCAGTAGCAAGGGGGTCCAAGACGACTGGAGACCAGGCACTGCCGAATTGTCTACAGCAAGGTGTTGGCCACAAGCTCGGCGCCGAGTAACACCATTGATGGTAGGTGGCCCGAGGCTTGGTTGGGGGGCAGGCATTAGGAAGGTCAGCTGTCCGCTGGAGTTCCGAGGGATGTTTTAAAACGTTTTCTCCAAGGTTTCTGTAAAGTCCTTACTCTACAGTATGAAACCACACAAGGCACATTCTGTGACCTTAACTCTTTATTCACAGGACTCCAAAGACGATGACCCTGCGGGGACCTCCCTTTTTATACGTGTGATCAGGTAAGGAGGGTCTCCCACAAGTTCACCCCTTGTCGTCAAGGTGTGCATCTAGGTTGAGTGTATACAGTAATACAATGGTGTTACATTGTGGTTACATACATGACATCACCTCCCGCCCCAAAGTCTTATTGGGATCATAGGTTTAGTCTTTCAGGTGGTCTACACTCCCTCGTGGAGTGCCGCAGTTGGGGCTCTGGTTGTTGGACACTGACGTGAGTGTCTGTCACCTGTGGTGATTCCGGCCTGTCCAGGCTGACCGTAAGGACTGTGCATTCTTCTGATTGCTCTTGTTGCTCGTTCACTGGCGGTGTTGTGAGCTCCATCTCATGGTCTTCTTCAGGGTTGATGCTGAACCTTATTTTTACTTGGTCCAGATGCTCACGGCATATCTGACCATTGTTGAGTTTTACCACGATGACCCTATTCCCCTCTTTGTCAATTACAGTGCCCTCAAGCCATTTGGGCCCCATGGCATGATTGAGGACGAATACAGGATCATTTATTTCTCTGCATCTCCCCCTCGAATTACGGTCATGGTACTTGTTTTGTGACTTGCGCTTGCCCTCAACTATGTCGGTCAGGACTGGGTGAATGAGGGACAACCGAGTTTTGAGTGTCCGTTTCATTAGTAACTCTGCGGGCGGAACCCCCGTGAGCGAGTGTGGTCGAGATCTATAGGCCAGCAGAAGACGCGATAGGCGGCATTGTACGGAGGGTCCTTGAATTCTGAGCATACCTTGCTTAATGATTTGGACTACACGTTCTGCCTGGCCATTGGAGGCCAGCTTGAACGGTGCAGTCCTGACATGGTTGATGCCATTGCCCGACATAAACGCTCGGAATTCGTAGCTTGTGAAACATGGGCCATTATCACTAATCAGAATGTCCGGCAAGCCATGGGTTGCAAAGATCGCACGTAGGCTTTCCACGGTGGTGGATGACGTGCATGAATTCAGAATGATGCACTCGATCCATTTCGAGTACGCATCTACCACAATAAGGAACATCTTTCCCATGAACGGGCCCGCGTAGTCAACATGAATGCGTGACCATGGCCTGGAGGGCCAGGGCCACGGGCTGAGCGGGGCCTTCCTGGGGGCATTACCCAGCTGGGCACACGTTGTGCACCTGCGAACACAGTGTTCCAGGTCTGAATCAATTCCAGGCCACCAAACGTGTGACCGGGCAATGGCCTTCATCAGCACAATGCCAGGGTGCTCGCTGTGGAGTTCCCTGATGAATGCCTCCCTGCCCTTCTGGGGCATAACTACCTGGCTGCCCCATAGTAGGCAGTCGGCTTGGATAGAGAGCTCATCCATCCATCTGTGGAATAGTCTGACCTCCTCAGAGCATGCTCCGTGTGTGGGCGCCCAATCCCCAGTCAGGACACATTTCTTAATCAGGGATAGGAGGGGATTTTTGATCTGGCGAGCTGTGATGGGGGAGCCTGTGCTCTCAAAGGCATCGACAGCTATGACCATCTCGGCGCTTTGCTCCGCTGCCCCCTCAGTGGTGGCCAGTGGAACCTGCTGAGCGCGTCAGTGCAATTTTCAGTGCCAGGCCGGTGCCGGATGGAGTAGTCATAAGCAGCCAGCGTAAGAGCCCATCGCTGTATGTGAGCAGATGCGTTGGCATTGATAGCCTTGCTGATTGACAGCAGGGATGTTAATGGCTTGTGGTCCATCTCTAATTCAAACTTCCTACCAAAGAGGTACTGATGCATTTTTTTACACCATAGACACATGCAAGCGCTTCCTTCTCGACCATCCCATATCCCCGTTCTGCTTGAAAGAGCGACCTGGAGGCATAAGCCACAGGTTATAGTTGACCCTCAGCATTGCCCTGCTGCAACACGCACCCAACCCCTTGGGACAATGCATCGCATGTCAGAAACAATTTTTTACAGGGGTCGAACAGGGTCAACAACTTGTAAGAACAAAGTAGATTTCGCGCCCGATCAAAAGCCCGTTCTTGACAGTCCCCCCAAAATCAATCGCAACCCTTATGCAGAAGCACGTGTAGCGGCTCCAACAACGTGCTCAAGTTCAGCAGAAAGTTCCCGAAATAGTTCAACAGTCCCAGGAATGAACGCAACTCCGATGTGTTGCAGGATTCTGGGTGCTCGTCGAACCGCCTCTGTTTTGGATTCGGTGGGCCGAATCCCATCTGCAGCAACCCTCCTGCCCTGAAACTCAACCTCAGGAGCTTAGAACACATATTTAGACTTCTTGAGTCGCAGGTCTACCCGGTCCAGTCGGCGTAGCATCTCCTCCAGGTTGTGGAGGTATTCCTCGGTGTCTTGACCTGTGATGAGGATATCGTCCTGGAATACGATCATTCTAGGAATGGATTTAAGCAAGTTTTCCATGTTTTGTTGAAAAATCGCGGCTGCTGATCGAATGCCAAACGGGCACCTGTTATAAACGAACAGTCCCTTGTGCGTGGTGATGGTGGTCAGTAGTTTAGATTCATCGGCCAGTTCCTGGGTCATATAGGCTGAAGTGAGGTCCAACTTGGTGCCAGCCAGTGTGGCGAAGAGGTCCTCCACTCTTGGGAGCGGGTATTGATCTTGTAAGGACACCCGATTGATGGTGGCCTTGTAGTCGCCACAGATCCTGACAGAGCCATCCGCTTTTAGGACGGGAACGATGGGGCTTGCCCAGTCGCTGAATTCAACAGGCGAGATGATGCCCTCTCTTAACAGCCGGTCCAATTTGTTCTCGATCTTTTCCCGCATCACATACGGCATCCCTCTGGCTTTGTGGTGCACTGGCCTGGCGTCCGGGGTGATGTGTATCACTACTTTAGTGCCTTTGAAAGTCCCGACGCCAGGTTGGGATGGTGAATCGAATTGTTGTCGGACTTGTGAGCATGAACTTCGCTCCACAGATGACATTGCGTGAACATCCCCCCATTTCCAGTTCATCTCGGCTAACCAGCTCCTCGCCAACAGTGTCGTACCATTGCCCGCGGCAGTCGATTCACTAACCCATTGTGTGTGACAGCCAACATTGCACTGCCTAGCACCAGAATGATTTCTTTAGTGTAAGTCCGTAACTGTGTCTCAATATGTGTTAATTTGGGTCTACAGGCTTTAAGTGGCCATAGCTTCTCAAATTGCTGAACGCCCATGAATGACTGGCTGGCCCCAGTGTCCAGCTCCATGTGTACTGGGATACCGTTTAATAAGACCCTCATCATCATTGGTGGCGTTTTGGTGTATGAACTGTGAATATTCGCCACATGGACCCGCTGAACCTCGGCGTCCATCGATTTGCCTCAAAAGTCATCCTGCCTCAAAGAACCCTTTTCTGGTCCATCGACCTCATATATTAGTCTGGTTGCAGGCTTCCTGCACATTCGAGCTAAGTGGCCACTGAGGTTGCCGTTCCTGCAGACAAACTGTTGAAATCTGCAAGATCTAGCTGAGTGTTTTATCCCACACCTCCAGCATGAGTTAAAGTTTCCATTGTTGGGAACAAAGGGACTCTGGCCAGGCATTCCGCGCTGACTGTCCCTTTGACTGCTCTTAAGTACCCTATTAGTGGCCACATTGTCCACTGTGATGGCGTGAATGTCTATTCAGCCTGCCATTGTCTCTGTTGAAATCGTACTCTGGGGTCTATTGTTGCCTTGGGAGTGTTGGATTGCCCCTGCCTGCCTGCGGGGCTCTGAGTCACATCGATGATCTTGACTCCGTGATCCATCGCCGCGTTAGAGGCAGAATTGCGCGCGTATATTATTTTCGTCTTTTCCTCCCCCGCCATGAAAGTTTGAGCTATCAACGTCGCCGCTTCCAAGGTCAAATCCTTGTTCTCAATTAATTTGCGGAAAATTCTCGCATGGCCGATGCCCTCGATAAAGAAGTCCCTTACCATCTCCCCCCTGAGGCGTCTGTGAACTTACAGAGGCTTGCCAAACGCCGGAGGTCCGCTATGAAGTCCAGTATGCTCTGTCCTTCACGACGTCGGTGGGTGTAGAATCTGTGTCGGGCCATATGTATGCTACTCGCCGGTTTGAGGTGCTCCCCGATCAATTTGCTAAGTTCTTCAAAGGTTTTGTCCGCTGGCTTTTCGGGTGTTAGTAAGTCCTTTACAAGCGCGTAAGTCTTTGGTCCGCAGCTGGTCAAAAGGTGAGCCCTTCGCTTGTCGGCCACTGCATCTCCCAGCCATTCTTTTGTAACGAAGCTTTGCTGAAGCCTCTCGACAAAATCGTCCCAGTCTTCCCCAACACAGTACCGTTCCTCTGTGCTAATGGTGGCCATTCTCGTGGGTCGTGAATTCCCGTTTCTCGTCGCCAATGTAAAGTCCTTACTCTACAGTATGGAACCACACGAGGCACATTCTGGGGACAAGTTCACTCTGTGACCTTAACTGTTTATTCACAGGACTCCAAAGACGATGACCCTGCGTGGGACCTCCCTTTTTATACCTGTGTGATCAGGTAAGGAGTGTCTCCCACAAGTTCACCCATTGTGGTCAAGGTGTGCATCCAGGTTGAGTGTATACAGTAATACAGTGGTGTTACATTGTGGTTACATACATGACAGTTTCCAAAGTTATTTAAATGTTTCTCCAAAGGTTTCCAAGTTGTTTTAAAGTTTAAGGGCTAGAATCTCCACTTTTGAGCTTATCGCCCAAATATGGCCATTATTTCCAGCGTGGGCGGTAAAAAAGGGTTTTGAGATCACCAGCTTCTCGCCCATTCTCAAAACACCTAGTTTACATTTTAGAAAATGGGCGTCACCGCAAGTGATATCAAATGGGCGGTAGCGTTCAATTTTTCTGACCTTCTGCTGTAAAGTGTGGCCGTCCCTAGCAACAGCATGGCAACGCTCGATTCCCGCGATTCAGGAGGTCAAGGGCCACCATGACATGCGCAGAAGAGGAGATAGAGAGAGAGGAAGCTCAGAGGGACTGAAGGTGTGGCTGGGTGTGGTGTGGCTGCTTTGGGGGGAAGGAGGGAGACTTTAGAGCTTCACAGCAAGTAGGCAAACAAAAAATAGCTGCTAACAGCCACATATTTGACCAAATTTGCCCTATAATGGAGGGAGAGGAGAAGGCATCACAGCACGCTGTGGAGACTGACGCTGGAGAGAGCAGTGAGGTGGGAGAGGAGCACATTGGAGGCTGCAAAAGAGCCAGGAGGTTCTTGGACGAGGCAAATGCTTCCCTCCTGCAGGAGGTCGAGTCACACTGGGGTGATTTGATACAGGGAGGGCGTGGGAAGCCCACCCCAAAGGCCTACCAGAGGATATGGACTGAGATAGCAGAGGTGGTCTCGTCGGCAACCAACGAGGTTCGTGAGGGTAACCAATGCCGCAAACGATGGAACGGCCTTGTGGGATCCGCAAGAGTAAGTATTGTATTGATTTACATGTACTTATGTATTTATATAATTTGATTTGTAACAGTCATGAGTGACTATCAGCAGATGTGAGGTCTTGCACTTTTACCGGGAATGTTTCACTCAAAGCCTGCGGTCACGGTGTACATCTTCAGATAAAGAATGACAATGATCATAATAATGATGATTACATCTGTCGGTTATGTGTTGTATCAGTGTCTGTGACAGTACCTAGCAATGATGTCAGGCAATGATCTTATGCCATGTCGTCCTGTCACCTTTTACAGAAGAAGCCATCAACAATGAGGTCCGTGCAGAAGCGAACGTGTGGGAGGCCACCAGTCCCCAGTGACATCACTGACATGGAGGAGTAACTGCGAGCACTCGTGGGGAAGCACCCCCGGACAGCCTCTGCAGACCCTGAAGTGATGCCACGTGAGTAAAGCTTACACCATTGCGTGATGCCACATCAACTTATATCTGACCAATCATGTATGATAGATGATCTCTAAGAGTGTCATAGAAATAATGCTGGCCGAATGAAAATCATTGCAATCCACAATGTGTTGATGGTCATGAAATATGATGTCTGCGATGATTTTGAGAGCAGTGGTATTTTTGTCATGCATATGCTATGTGTAGCGCAGGAATCACCTTGTCATCCTAGCACCTCCTTCTCCTCTAACAATCTCATTTGTGTCTTGCAGCTCAGCCAGCAGCACAGCACCGGGCAAGGCCACAGAGGCCAGAAGGTGGGGGCACGGGGCAGGAATCGACAGAAGATCCTACTACATCTGGTGCTGAGGAGCTCCGATTGTCGCCTGTCAATCTGCTGGGTCTGTCCTCAATGGATGAGAGCGCGGACTTTGAAGAACCTGCATCGCCATGCTCCAGAACCCATTCCACCCCAAGGCCATCTAGTGGTCCTCTGGTCATTCCTGCCTCTACGCTGGCCCCAAACACCTCGCCACAGGGCACCCCATTTGTCCCCAGGATGGCGCTGACCACGCGGAGGCCTTGTGGACGTGGCAGGTCTGTTCCACGAGCGCAACATGACAGCGGAGAAATGGTTCAGTTGTCCAGGAGGACTGTAGACATTGGTGACCAGCTCATCGAAGCATTGGGGGGCATATCCCGACACCTGGCCACCATGACCGAATACATTCCGTGCATGGCAGAGTCCCTGGATGCGATAGCCAGGAACACTGCTGCCATAGCCCTCCCAGTGGTCACCGAGCGCGGCACTCCACCCCTAGTTTCCGTACCACCTCTGCGAATGACAGATGCGAGCAAGGAACAAGATCCTGCTGTTGGAGCGGATTTTTGGACATATACTTGATTGTATACGGGACCAAACATTTGTTTTATTTTCCCCTTTAAATGAATTTTGTAAGGGACAATACTGATGCATTATGCTTTAAACAGTTAGACTTTAAGGTAGGCTGGCCTTGAGTTAATGGAGATAGGAAAGTGAGATAATGAACACTGGAGAGTTAAGTGCTGGGTATGTTTGTTTATACCGGTGTCAAGAGCCTGCACTTGTTTATACTGCCCTGTCACAATGCAGGATGGGTTATATCAAAAGCTTAGCCTTCGATAGTCAAAGCTTTGTAGTGCTAAAGCATGTGTTGTAAAGTGACGTAATTTGTAAGATAAAAGAACTTCACTGCAGATACCAATTTGAGAAGATGGTTCAAAGACAGGGGTCTTTAACACTTCTCCCAAAGATTTGTCTCTGATTTAATAAACCTCTCTTTATATAATTATACAGTCTCGGAAATATTTTTCCACAACACTGCTTCTGCATCAGAAAATGTTGCCCCCTCGGCACCCCCCAGCCCCCCGCTCCCATACCCGTGCAACCAACGCATCTGCCTTCATCCCCCCCAATGAGGCACCGCCTGAGGAGGTCCTCGGCCAGACGCCATGGAGCGAGAAGGGGAAGGGGTAGAGGTGGGGAGAAGAAGGGGAGGGGGGAAGGAAAGTGAGGTGCATATGCTCAGTGATGGCTGTGTTATATCTCCATCTGGATGTATGCAATTTGTTGCAATGTATGAGGACTGGGGACCACGTTCCTGCTTTGTGTTCTGTGTTGCTGGACATGTTGAACATGTGATTTATGTCAATGGTGGAAAAAGTGGGGTGTGAGCAGGGGTTGGGTGTTATTGGCTGTGATATTTATGATTTCAGACCAATGTTGGTATTAACCTTTTGTTATTGAACATAACCTTGTTGCATATTGTCTCAGATAGCTGCACCGTTACACACTGGTGATTCCTTACTATGAAAGGGTTATATACAACATAACATCAATCAACGTAAACTTTAACTGGCACCAAGCTGATGGGCACCATTGATGTCTGAGCTGCACACACACAGCCGTGTGTCAGCATTGTCACTCACATCAGCGCTCTTTCAGACAAATCTTTTGGATATCAGCTCCTCGCGTAAGAGTGGGATTTAACAAATGACAGCCACACCACTGGCATCAATACCAGTTAGTTCCACTTTTTGTGGGCGGTTTTTTGAGCGGGCGATATTATGGCCGATATGTGTGCGAGGTGGTGAAATTGACGGTGGGCGATCTCCATGGCCACTAGTTTGGGTAAATATGCTCTTTACGGCCAAAAACAGGCACCAGGCATTTTAGGCCCCAAGTTCCCACATGATTTGCTCCTGATTTTTAGGAGCAACTGGTGTAGAACGGAGTATCTTAGAAATCAGAATTCTCCACATTTAGTTTGCTCCAGTTCTAGTCAGGTAGAACAGTTTCACTTTGGAACAGAATTTTTTTTCAAAAGGGGGCGTGTCCGGCCACTTACGCCTGATTTCAAAGTTTCGTGAGTGAAAACTTACTCCAAACTAACTTAGAATGGAGTAAGTGAAGATTTTTGTACGCTCGAAAAAACCTTGTCTGCACTTTAGAAAATCAGGCGTAGGTTACAAATTAGGCTTAGGGAACGAGGTGGGGGGGGAGGGGGGGGAAGGGAAGTCATTAAATTCTACAATCAATCCTTAGTTATACTTATACAAATATTATACAAATAAATCCAACCTGAATAAAAATTTATAAGCAAAGAAAAGATTAAATAAACCATGTTCCTACCTGTGTGAAAGTGCTTCAGGCAGGCCTTTCATGTTGGAGACAGGCAGCGGTGTGGCGTCAGTGTCTCGACGGCAGCGGCAGCAAGCTTCGAGCTGGGCTGCAGTGCTTGAGGCAGGCCTTCATTCTCTTCGTGGCTGGCCGCGAAGAAGCAGCACCGGACGGACCCGAGGCACACACACACACAATGACATACACACCCAAATGACACACACACGCACCACACACAGTGACACACACACACACACCCAGTGACACAATACACACAGACACAGTGACAGACACACACAGTGACATACACCCACCCACACCCAGTGACACACATCCACCCACACCCAGTGACAAACGCACAAACACAGTGAGACACACATACACACACAAACACAGTGACACTCTGTGACACACACGCTCCCAGTGACACACACACACGCACACAATGACACACACACACACACACACACACAAACAGTGACACACACAAACAGTGACACAGACACACCCAGTGACACACGCACACACACAGTGACATACACCCATCCACACCCAGTGACACACGCACACACACAGTGAGACACACGCACACATACACACACAAAAACAGTGACACTACGTGACACAGACACGTCCAGTGACACACACACACGCACACACATTGACACACACACAGTGACACACACACACACACACACACAATGACACAAACTCAGTGACACACACCCACTCCGTGACACACACTCAGTAACACACACACACACACACAGTGACACATGCACACACACAGTGGCACACACACACAGTGACACGCACACACAGTCAGACACACACACACACACACACACACACACACACACACACACACAGTGCTACAGACACACACCCTGAGGGCTAGAACTTTCAAATGGGCGACATTTCTGACGTGGGCAGTAAAAAAGGGTTTTCAGATTGCCGGCATCTCGCCCATTTTCAAAACACCTAGTTTACATTTTTGAAAATGGGTGTTACCGTGAGCGATATCAAATGGGGGGCAGCGTTAAATTTTGTTGACCTTCTGCTGTAAAGTGTGGTGGTCCTTAGCAATGGCATGGCAACGCTCGATTCTGCAATTCAGGAGGTCATCATGACATGCGCAGAAGAGGAGACAGAGAGGGAGCTCAGAGGGACTGAAGGCGTGGCTGGGTGTGGTGCGGCTGCTTTGGGAGGAAGGAGGGAGACTTTAGAGCTTCACAGCAAGTAGGCAAACAAAAAGTAGCTGTTACCAGCCACATATTTGACCGAATTTGCCCTAGAATGGAGGGAGAGGAGGAGGCATAACAGCACGCTGTGGAGACTGATGCTGGAGAGAGCAGTGAGATGGGAGAGGAGCACATTGGAGGCCGCAAAAGAGCCAGGAGGTTCTCGAACGAGACAAATGCCTCCCTCCTGCAGGAGGTCGAGACACGCTCGGGTGATTTTGACACAGGGAGTGTTATTATATATGTAAACTTGTATTTACTCTGTACAGCCACCAGAGGGCTCATCCTCTGGAGTCCCCAGGGGTCCCATAATCCCTTGGGAGCACAGGTATTTATGGAGGCTTCACAGGTTGGAGAGGCACTCTGGAGCCCTGCAATAAAAGACTAAGGTCACACTTTACTTTGAGCTCACAGTGTTCAGTCTGACTCTTTCTCCATATGCAACAACTGGTGATGAGGTACAGATAGCTAACCCAAAGATGCAGAGAACAGTGGGCATCCTGGAGAAATTCTCGGAGGAAGATGATTGGGAAACTTTTGTGGAGCGACTCGACCAATACTTCGTGGCCAACGAGCTAGATGGGGAAGAGAGCGCTGCCAAACGAAGGGCAATCCTCCTCACCGTCAGTGGGGCACCAACATATGGCCTCATGAAGAAACTGCTCACTCCAGCGAAACCCATAGAGAAATCGTATGACGATTTGTGCACACTGGTCCGGGAGCATTTGAACCCGAAGGAAAGCGTTCTGATGGCGAGGTACCGGTTCTATACCTACAAAAGGTCTGAAGGCCAGGAAGTGGCGAGTTATGTCAACGAGCTAAGACACCTTGTAGGACATTGCGAATTTGAAGGACATTTGGAGCACATGCTCAGAGACTTTTTCGTATTTGGCAATGGGCACTAAAACCATACTTCGCAAACTTTTGACTGTAGAGACCATAAGCTTGAGTAAGGCCATAGCGATAGCCCAGGTGTTCATTGCCACCAGTGACAATACGAAGCAAATCTCTCAGCACACAAGTGCTACTACATGTACTGTGAACAAAGTGATGTTGTTTTTGAATCGTAACGTACAGGGCAGGTCACACATGCCTGCAGCTGCACGTCCGCAGATGTCTCAGAGTCCACCATCAAGAGTGATGAATGCAAGGCCATTAACACCTTGTTGGCGCTGCGGGGGTGATCATCGTTTCCATTCATGCCGATTCAAAGAGTACGTTTGCAAGAGCTGTGGAACAATGGGACACCTCCAACGAGTGTGCAGGCGAGCTGCAAAACCTGTTACACCTCCAAACCACCATGTTGCAGAGGAGGACAGATCCATGGAGGATCATGATGAACCAGAGCCTCTGATAGAGGAGGCAGAGATATATGGGGTGCACACATTCACCACGAATTGTCCCCCGATAATGCTGAATGTTGAACTAAATGGACTCCCGGTGTCAATGGAGCTGGACACAGGCGCGAGCCAGTCCATCATAGGCAAAAAGACTTTCGAAAGATTGTGGTGCAACAAGGCCTCAAGGCCAGTCTTAACTCCAGTTCGCACGAAACTAAGAATTTACACAAAAAAACTGATTCCTGTAATCGGCAGTGCTACCGAAAAGGTCTCCTGCAATGGAGTGGTGCACAAGCTACCGCTCTGGGTGGTACCGGGCGATGGTCCCATGCTGCTCGTCAGAAGCTGGCTGGGAAAGATACGCTGGAACTGGGACAACGTCCGAGTGCTATCGCCCACTGACGACACTTCGTGTGCCCAGGTCTTAAACAAATTTCTTTCGCTGTTCGAACCAGGCATCGGGAAATTCCAAGGAGCAGAAGTACAGATCCACCTAATTCCGGGAGCGCAACCCATCCATCACAAGGCAAGAGTAGTACAGTACATGATGAGAGAAAGGGTAGAGATCGAGCTCGACCGGCTGCAAAGAGAGGGCATCATTTCACCGATCGAGTTCAGCGAGTGGGCAAGTCCTTTTGTCCCAGTCCTCAAGGGAGACGGCACCATCAGAATCTGTGACGATTACAAAGTAACTCTCAATCGTTTCTCCCTGCAGGACCAATACCCACTACCAAAGGCCGATGACCTCTTTGCAACGCTGGTAGGAGGAAAGATTTTCACGAAGCTGGACCTGACTTCAGCCTAAATGACACAGGAACTGGAGGAATCATTGAAGGCCCTCACCTGCATTAACACGCACAAGGGACTTTTTGTTTATAACAGATGCCTGTTTGGAATCCGATCAGCAGCGGCGATATTCCAGAGAAACATGGAAAGTTTACTGAAGTCGGTCCCGCACACCGTGGTCTTCCAGGATGACATCTTAGTCACAGGTCAGAACACAGTCGAGCATCTGCAGAACCCAGAGGAGGTTCTTAGTTGACTCAACTGCGTGTGGCTCAGATTAAAATGCTCGAAGTGCGTTTTCCTGGCACGTGAAATGGAGTTCTTGGGAAGGAGGTTTGCAGCGGACGGCATCAGGCCCACCAACGCGAACACGGAGGCAATCGAGAACGCACCGCGGCCTCAGAACGTGATGGAGCTGCGGTCGTTCCTGGGAGTCTTGAACTACTTTGGTAACTTCTTACCAGGTCTCAGCACACTGCTAGAACCACTATATGTCTTACTACGAAAAGGGGGTGAATGGGTTTGGGGCAAAAGCCAAGAAAATGCTTTTGTAAAAGCAAGAAAATTGTTATGCTCAAACAAATTGCTTGTGTTGTACGATCCATGTAAGCGTTTGGTACTAGCATGTGATGCGTCGTCATATGACGTCGGGTGTGTATTGCAACAAGCTACTGATTTAGGGAAACTGCATCCAGGTGACTATCTAAGGCTGAGAGAGCCTACAGCATGATTGCGAAAAAAGCGTTAGCGGGTGTCTATGGGGTAAAGAAAATGCATCAATACCTGTTTGGGCTAATATTCGAATTGGAAACTGACCATAAGCCATTTATATCCCTGTTTTCCGAGAGTAAAGGGATAAATACCAATGAATCGGCCCGCATCCAGAGATGGACGCTCACGTTGTCCGCATACAACTACGCCATCCGCCACAGGCCAGGCACAGAAAACTGCGCCGATGCTCTCAGTAGGCTGCCATTGCACACCACAGGGGTGGAAATGGCACAGCCCATAGATCTAGCCATGGTTATGGAAGCATTTGAGAGTGAGCAATCACCCGTCACTGCCCGGCAGATCAAAACCTGAACAAGCCAGGACCCTTATTATCACTAGTCAAAAGCTGTATACTTCATGGGAGCTGGTCCAGTGTCTTAGAAACATAGAAACATAGCAAATAGGTGCAGGAGCAGGCCATTCAGCCCTTCCAGCCTGCACCACCATTCAATGAGTTCATGGCTGAACATGCAACTTCAGTACCCCCTTCCTGCTTTCATGCCATACCCTTTGATCCCCCGAGTAGTAAGGACTTCATCTAACTCCCTTTTGAATATATTTAGTGAATTGGCCTCAACTACTTTCTGTGGTAGAGAATTCCACAGGTTCACCACTCTCTGGGTGAAGAAGTTTCTCCTTATCTCGGTCCTAAATGGCTTACCCCTTATCCTCTGGTTCTGGACTTCCCCAACATTGGGAACATTCTTCCTGCATCCAACCTGTCCAAACCCGTCAGAATTTTAAACGTTTCTATGAGGTCCCCTCTCACTCTTCTGAACTCCAGTGAATACAAGCCCAGTTGATCCAGTCTTTCTTGATAGGTCAGTCCCACCATCCCGGGAATCAGTCTGGTGAATCTTCGCTGCACTCCCTCAATAGCAAGAATGTCCTTCCTCAAGTTAGGAGACCAAAACTGTACACAATACTCCAGGTGTGGCCTCACCAAGGCCCTGTACAACTGTAGCAACACCTCCCTGCCCCTGTACTCAAATCCCCTCGCTATGAAGGCCAACATGCCATTTGCTTTCTTAACCGCCTGCTGTACCTGCATGCCAACCTTCAATGACTGATGTACCATGACACCCAGGTCTCGTTGCACCTTTCCTTTTCCTAATCTGTCACCATTCAGATAATAGTCTGTCTCTCTGTTTTTACCACCAAAGTGGATAACCTCACATTTATCCACATTATACTTCATCTGCCACGCATTTGCCCACTCACCTAACCTATCCAAGTCACTCTGCAGCTTCATTGCATCCTCCTCGCAGCTTACACTGCCACCCAACTTAGTGTCATCCGCAAATTTGGAGATACTACATTTAATCCCCTCGTCTAAATCATTAATGTACAATGTAAACAACTGGGGCCCCAGCACAGAACCCTGCGGTACCCCACTAGTCACTGCCTGCCATTCCGAAAAGTACCCATTTACTCCTACTCTTTGCTTCCTGTCTGACAACCAGTTCTCAATCCACGTCAGCACACTACCCCCAATCCCATGTGCTTTAACTTTGCACATTAATCTCCTGTGTGGGACCTTGTCGAAAGCCTTCTGAAAGTCCAAATATACCACATCAACTGGTACTCCTTTGTCCACTTTATTGGAAACATCCTCAAAAAATTCCAGAAGATTTGTCAAGCATGATCTCCCTTTCACAAATCCATGCTGACTTGGACCTATCATGTCACCATTTTCCAAATGCGCTGCTATGACATCCTTAATAATTGATTCCATCATTTTACCCACTACTGAGGTCAGGCTGACCGGTCTATAATTCCCTGCTTTCTCTCTCCCTCCTTTTTTAAAAAGTGGGGTTACATTGGCTACCCTCCACTCGATAGGAACTGATCCAGAGTCAATGGAATGTTGGAAAATGACTGTCAATGCATCCGCTATTTCCAAGGCCACCTCCTTAAGTACTCTGGGATGCAGTCCATCAGGCCCTGGGGATTTATCGGCCTTCAATCCCATCAATTTCCCCAACACAATTTCCCGACTAATAAAGATTTCCCTCAGTTCCTCCTCCTTACTAGACCCTCTGACCACTTTTATATCCGGAAGGTTGTTTGTGTCCTCCTTAGTGAATACTGAACCAAAGTACTTGTTCAATTGGTCTGCCATTTCTTTGTTCCCCGTTATGACTTCCCCTGATTCTGACTGCAGGGGACCTACGTTTGTCTTTACTAACCTTTTTCTCTTTACATACCTATAGAAACTTTTGCAATCCGCCTTAATGTTCCCTGCAAGCTTCTTCTCGTACTCCATTTTCCCTGCCCTAATCAAACCCTTTGTCCTCCTCTGCTGAGTTCTAAATTTCTCCCAGTCCCCAGGTTCGCTGCTATTTCTGGCCAATTTGTATGCCATTTCCTTGGCTTTAATACTATCCCTGATTTCCCTAGATAGCCACGGTTGAGCCACCTTCCCTTTTTTATTTTTACGCCAGACAGGAATGTACAATTGTTGTAATTCATCCATGCGGTCTCTAAATGTCTGCCATTGCCCATCCACAGTCAACCCCTTAAGTATCATTAGCCAATCTATCTTAGCCAATTCATGCCTCATACCTTCAAAGTTACCCTTCTTTAAGTTCTGGACCATGGTCTCTGAATTAACTGTTTCATTCTCCATCCTAATGCAGAATTCCACCATATTATGGTCACTCTTCCCCAAGGGGCCTCGCACAATGAGATTGCTAATTAATCCTCTCTCATTACACAACACCCAGTCTAAGATGGCCTCCCCCCTAGTTGGTTCCTCGACATATTGGTCTAGAAAACCATCCCTTATGCACTCCAGGAAATCCTCCTCCATCGTATTGCTTCCAGTGGAAATGCAGGAAGAGATAAAGCCATTCCAGTGGTGCAAAGATGAAATGTCGATACAGGCAGACTGCCTTCTGTGGGGCAATCGAGTAGTGGTCCCCAAGAATGGCAGAGACACCTTCATCAATGACCTCCACAGTACCCACCTAGGCATCGTAATGATGAAAGCGATAACCAGATCCCATGTGTGGTGGCCCGGTCTCGATGCGGATTTAGAGTCCTGCATTCACAGATGTAATACATGCTCGCAGTTAAGCAATGTACCCAGGGAGGCGCCGCTAAGTTTATGGTCTTGGCCCTCCAAACCGTAGTCTAGGGTACACGTCGACTATGCAGGCCCATTGTTGGGTAAAATGTTCCTTGTGGTTGTAGACACATACTCCAAGTGGATTGAATGTGAGATAATGTCGGCCAGCATGTCCGCTGCCACCACTGAAAGCCTGCAGGCCATGTTTACCACTCACGGCTTACCTGATGTCCTGGTGAGCGACAACGGGCCATATTTTACCAGTGCTGAGTCCAAAGAATTCATGACCCGTAAAACGATCAAACATGTCACATCTTCCCCGTTTAAACCAGCGTCCAATGGTCAGGCAGAGAGAGCAGTGCAAACCATCAAGCAAGGCTTGAAGAGGGTAACTGAAGGCTCACTGCAGACTCGCCTATCCCGAGTCCTGCTTAGCTACCGCGCGAGACCCCACTCACTCGCTGGGATCCCACCTGCTGAACTGCTCATGAAAAGTGTACTTAAGACAAGGCTCTCGTTAGTTCACCCTGATCTACATGAACAAGTAGAGAGCAGGCGCCTTCAACAAAGTGCATCATTTTGACGCAAATGTGTCATGCGATATTAAAATCAACGATCCTGTATTTGTATTAAATTATGGACAAGGTCCCAAGTGGCTTCCCAGCACTGTCGTGGCCAAAGAGGGGAGTAGGGTGTTTCGGGTCAAACTTTCAAATGGACTCATTCACCCGAAACACTTGGACCAAATCAAACTCAGATTCACGGACTATCCTGAGCAACCCACCTTTTTTGATCCCCCAGCATACACACCAGTGGCAACTGGCACCACGGTTGACCACGAAGCAGAACCCATCATCCACAGCAGCTTAGTAGGGCCCAACACACTAGGCAGCCCAGCAAGGCCAGCTGCACAGCAGCCCAGCGAGGGCCCAACAAATGATTCAACTACACCAGCTTTCACACCGAGACGATCAACCAGGGCAAGAAGGGACCCAGATTGACTCACATTGTAAATAGTTACACTGTTGACTTTGGGGGGGAGGGCAGTGTTGTTATACATGTGGACTTGTATTTACTATGTACAGCCACCAGTGGGCTCATCCCATAATCCCTTGGTATTTAAGGAGGCCTCACAGGTTGGAGAGGCACTCTGGAGATCTGCAATAAAAGCTAAGGTCACAGTTTACTTTGAGCTCACAGTGTTCAGTCTGACTCTTTCTCCATACACAACAGGGAGGGTGTGGGGAGCCCAACCAAAAAGCCTACCAGAGGATATAGGCCGAGATAGCAGAGGTGGTCTCATCGGCGACCAACGAGGGTACGTGAGGGCAATCAATGCCGCAAACGATGGAACGACCTTGTGGGATCCACAAGAGTATTACATTGATTTACATGTACTTATGTATTTATATAATTTGATTTGTAATAGTCATGAGTGACTATCAACAGATGTGAGGGCTTGCACTTTTACCAGGAATGTTTTAATCAAAGCCTGCGGTCACGGTATACGTCTTTAGGTAAAGAATGATAATAATCATAATAATGATGATTACATCTGTCGGTTATGTGTTGTATCAGTCTCTGTGACAGTACTTAGCAATGATATCACGCAATGATCTCATGATATGTCGTCCTGTCACCTTTTACAGAAGAAGCTATCGACAATGAGATCTGTGCAGAGGCGAACGGGTGGGGGGCCACCAGTCCCCAGCGACATCACTGAGATGGAGGAGCGGGTGCTCACACTTGTGGGGAAGCACCCTCGGACAGCCATGGACGCATCTGCAGACCCTGAAATGATGCCACGTGAGTAAAGCTTACATCATTGCATCATGTAAAGTCAATACATGACACACCAACTAATCCAACCAATCATATATGATAGATGATTTCTAAAAGTGACATAGAAATAATGCTGGCCTAATGAAAATCATTGCAATACACAATGTGTTGATGGTCATGAAATATGATGGCTGCAATGATTTTGAGAGTGGTGGTACTTTTGTCGTGCATATGCTGTGTGTAGCGCTGGACTCACCTTGTCACCCTAGCTCCCACTTCTCATCTAATAACCTCATTTGTGTTTTGCAGCTCAGCCAGCAGCACGGCTGCAGGCAAGACCATGGAGGCCAGAAGGTGGGGGCGAGGGGCAGGAGCTGGCGGACGATCCTACTACATCTGGTGCTGAGGAGCTCCGATTCTCGCCCGTCAATCCGCTGGGTCTGTTCTCCATGGCTGAGAGCGTGGACTTCGAAGAACCTGCATTGCCATGCTCCAGAACCCATTCCACCCCAAGGCCATCCCCCGGTCATTCCCGCCTCCACTCTGGAGGTGCTGGCTCCAAGCACCTCTCCACGGGGCACCCCATTTGTCCCCAGGACGGTGCCGACCCCGCGGAGGCCTCGTGGACGTGGCAGGTCTGTTCCACAAGCGCGACATGACAGCGAAGAGAAGATTCAGTTGTCCAAGAAGACTGTAGACATTGGTGACCAGCTCATCGAAGCATTGGGGGGTATATCCCGACATCTGGCCACGATGACCGAGTACATTCCACACATGGCGGAGTCCCTGGATGCGATAGCCAGGAACACTGCTGCCACAGGCCTCGCAGTGGTCCCCGAGCATGGCACTCTAGCCCTAGTTTCTGCACCACCACTGCGAATGACAGATGTGAGCAAGGAACAAGATCCTGCTTTTGCATCAGAGAATGTTGCCCCCTCAGCACCCACCCCCCCCCCGCTCCTGTACCCATGTAACCAGCGCATCTGCCTTCATCCCCCCCCATTGAGGCACCGCCTGAGGAGCTCCTCGGCCAGGCGCCGTGGAGTGAGGAGGGGAAGGTATAGAGGCAGGGAGAAGAAAGAGAGGGGGGAAGGAAAGTGAGGTGCATGTCCGCAGGTGATGGCTGTGTTATATCTCCATCTGGGTGTATGCAATTTGTTGCAATGTATGGGGGCTGGGGACCACGCTCCTGCTTTGCCTTTGTATTCTGTGTTGCTGGACATGTTGACCATGTGATTTATGTCAATGGTGGAAAAAGTGGGGTGTGGGCAGGGGTTGGGTGTTATTGGCTGTGTCACTTATGATTTCAGACCAATGTTGGTATTAAACTTTTGTTATTGAACATAACCTTGTTGCGCATTGTCTCAGATAGCTGGACCATTACACACTGGTGATTCCTTACCGTGAAAGGGTTAAATACAACTTAACATCAATCAATGTAAACTTTAACTGGCACCAAGGTGATGGGCACCATTGATGTCTGAGCTGTACACACACAGCAGTGTGTCAGCATTGTCACTCACATCAGCGCTCTTTCAGGCAAATTTTTCCGATATCAGCTCCTCACGTAAGAGTAGGATTTAACAAATGCCAGCCACATGGGTTAGTTCCACTTTTTGTGGGCGGTTTTCTGAGCGGGCGAAATTCTGGGCGATATGTGTGCGAGGTGGTGAAATGGATAGCAGGCGATCTCCATGGCCGTTTGTTTGGGTAAATATGTTCTTTACGACAAAAAACAGTGGACGGGCGTTATTATTGAATCTCGGCGTTAAGTCCATGAAGAAAGTAACGCTGGCCGATAACATGGGCGTTGAAATCACCCATTCTGCTGATGCTGCCCCAAAAAAGTGGGCGGGCGGTGATATTTTTTCTCGCCATTAAGCACAATGGGAAAATAATGCTCGGCGATAAGTCTCCTAAAAAAGCCCGTCAGTTTCCATTTTGTGCCAAAATGGGCGATATCTTGGCATTGTCACTAGATTTCTCCTAGCCATCTTCACCCTGTGGCCAAGGAGCTCCTCCCGGAATCACAGTGCAGATGTCGGCCCCTATAGGGCACAACGGACACACGCACACAGTGGCACACACACACCCAGTGACACACACACTCGCACTCAATGACACAGAAACACACACACCCAGTGATGCACACACACACTGTCACACATAGTCACACACACACACACAGTGACACATACACACACACAGTGACACAAGCACACACACAGTGACACACAAACACAGTGACACACACACAGACAGTGACACACACACACACTCAGTGAGACACACACATACAGTGACACACACACACAGACACACAAAGTGACACACGCACACACAGTCACACACGCACACACACACACACACACAGTGACACAACACAGACAGTGGCACACACAGTCACACACTCACACAGTCACACGCACACACAGTGACTCAGAGTGACACACACTTAGTCACACACATACACACACAGTGACACACACACACAGTGAGACATACGCACACACAAAGTGACACACACACTCAGTCACACACACACACACAGTGACACACACACACAGACATGCACAGTGACATGTACACACACAGTGACACACTCACACACTCACACACACAGAGTGACACACACACGGTGACATACACACACACACCCAGTGATGCACGCTCACACAAACACAGTAACACACACACTCAGTGGCACACACAGTGATGGCCACACACACACACATTCAGTGACACACTCACACAGACATAGTGACACACATTCACTCACACAAACAGTGGCACAGACACAACCAGTGACAAACCCACACACACACACACAGTGACACACACAAACACACATACTCAGTGACACACACACACACAGTGACACACACACACACACAAACCCAGTGACACACACAGAGTAACACACAAACACAGTGACACACATACATACTATTATCATCATCATCATAGGCAGTCTCTCGGGATTGAGGAAGACTTGCTTCCACTCTTAGAATGAGTTCTTAGGTGGCTGAACAGTCCAATACGAGAACCATAGTCTCTGTCACAGGTGGGACAGATAGTCTTTGAGGGAAAGGGTGGGCAGAGAGCCTGGTTTGCCGTACGCTCCTTCCGTAGCCTGCGCTTGATTTCTGCATGCTCTCGACAACGATACTCGAGGTGCTCAGCGCCCTCCCGAATGCACTTCCTCCACTTAGGGTGGTCTATGGCCAGGGATTCCCAGGTGTCAGTGGGGATGTCGCACTTTATCAGGGAGGTTTTGAATGTGTCCTTGTAACGTTTCCTCTGCCCGCCTTTGGCTCGTTTGCCGAGGATGAGTTCCGAGTAGAGCGCTTGCTTTGGGAGTCTCATGTCTGGCATGCAAACGATGTGGCCTGCCCAGCGGAGCTGATCGAGTGTGGTCAGTGCTTCAATGCTGGGGATGTTGGCCTGGATGAGGACGTTGATGTTTGTGCGCCTGTCCTCCCAGGGGATTTGTAGGATCTTGTGGAGACATCGTTGGTGGTATTTCTGCAGCAACTTGAGGTGTCTACTGTACATGGTCCATGTCTCTGAGCCATACAGGAGGGCGGGTATTACTATGGCCCTGTAGACCATAAGCTTGGTGACAGTTTTGAGGGACTGGTCTTCAAACACTCTTTTCCTCAGGCAACCAAGGGCTGCACTGCCGCACTGGAGGCGGTGTTGGATCTCGTCGTCAATGCCTGCTCTTGTTAATATGAGGCTCCCGAGATAAGGGAAGTGGTCCACGTTGTCCAGGGCTATGCCGTGGATCTTGATGTTTGGGGGGCAGTGCTGTGCGGCGAGGACAGGCTGGTGGAGGACCTTTGTCTTACTAATGTTTAGCGTAAGGCCCATGCTTTCATACACCTCGGTAAATACATCGATTATGTCCTGGAGTTCAGCATCTGTGTGTGCACAGACACAGGCGTCATCCGTGTACTGTAGCTCGACGACAGAGATTGGAGTGGTCTTGGACCTGGCCTGGAGATGGCGAAGGTTGAACAGCTTCCCACTGGTTCTGTAGTTTAGTTCCACTCCAACGGGGAGCTTATCAACTGTGAGGCAAAAGCACACAAACACACACACACACACACACACACACAGTGACACACACAGACACACACAGTAACACACACACTCAGTGGCACACACAGTCATACATACACAGTGACACACACACATACACACACACACACACAATGTGACAAACACACTCAGTGACGCACACACACACACAGTGACACTCACACTCAGTGACAAAAACAAACACAGACACAGTGACACAAACCCACACACAGTGACACAGACACAACCAGTGACACACACATGCACACACACAAGGTGACACACACAAACACACACTCAGTGACACACAGACACACACACAGTGACACACACACACACACACAAACACACACACACAAACACAACCAGTGACACACAGAGAGTAACACACAAACACAGTGACACACACACTATTATCATCATCATCATAGGCAGTCCCTCGGGATCGAGGAAGACTTGTTTCCACTCTTAGCATGAGTTCTTAGGTGGCTGAACAGTCCAATACGAGAACCACAGTTTCTGTCACAGGTGGGACAGATAGTCGTTGAGGGAAAGGGTGGGCAGGGAGCCTGGTTTGCCGCTCGCTCCTTCCGCTGCCTGTGCTTGATTTCTGCATGCTCTCGGCGACAATACACGAGGAGTTCAGCGCCCTCCCGGATGCACTTCCTCCACTTAGGGCGGTCTTTGGCCAGGGAACAACTACAGTGACAACTACACACAAACACGCACACAGTGACACACACACACACACTCACACACACAGAATGACACACACAGTCACACACACACACAGAGTGACACACACACAGTGAGGCACACGCAGTGAGACACACACCAACACACACACACACACACACACACACTCACACACACACACAGTCACAAACACACAGTGACATACACACACCCAGTAAGACACACAGAGTAACACACAAACACAGTGACACTCGCACACACACACAAACAGACACTGACACACAATTAGTGACACACACATCGTGACATACACACACACACACATGCGCACACACCCAGTGACACACACACACACACACACAGTGACACACACACAGTGACACACACACAGAGTGACACACACACACAAACACACACACACACACACACACCCAGTGACACACACACACACACAGTGACACACACACAGAGAGTGACACACACACACATACACACACCCAGTGACACACACACACGCGCACACACACAGTGACACACACAGTGAGGCACACGTAGCGAGAAACACACCAACACACAGTCACAGAGACACAGTGACACACATACACACACTCAGTGACTGTAACGGGGGGGGAGATGTTTGTCTATATGACGGGGTCAGGTTCCCTTCTGACCAACTTGAGCGGTTTCGAATCGCTCACCCTCCCTTGGGTTCTGTACTCTGGATTTATTTGGGGGGTGTGACAAAAATGCAGAGGACATTAGTTTCATGCAAAGAACTTTGGTTTTATTACATTCAAGGTAATACAGGCTTATTACTCAAGTAAGAAAATACACGGCCAGACTTACAATCACTCTAATAAAGGACAGTAGAAAGAAAGGTACAAGGTCAAACTTATAATCACTCTAATAAAATGCCATACACTACATTTTCAAAGGGGGTTGCAGTAAAATTATACCTCCCACCTCCCAATACCTAATTCTAGCTAGGTTAGACTCCAGGGCAGGCAGGGACTTATGCTTACCAATCCTTTTGATAGTTAATGGTGGATGGTGATGTTCTTCCTTCCTTCAGGACTTCAAGACTTCGAGGCTGGAGAGGTTAGTTTACAACTGTCACGTTGGTTTCTTTCTTTGTCTTGATGAGGTAGTAGCGACCACCTCTCTCCCCCCTCTCTCTCTCTAACCTCTGTTGAAAACAGTGGCCAGTTGTACGATTTCAGTGTTCTAATCTTGCTGCCCAATCTGTTCACAATCCTTTGTATAATTTTGCCGGGTTTGGTTCTTCTTTGTAATATTTTGTCGGGCTCGTTAAAGTTGATATGTCTTGGGTGGGTTGATGTTCGAAAAACTGTTTTCTGATGGAAATATTAGTTTGGTAATTGCAATGTCCTTTTGTGTGTAGTCTTTCGCATACAGGCTGGATTGGACCTCTTTGTGATGTATATGCTGAAATGGTTTGTCCAGACCCATGTTGATGGGGAGCTATCTCTGGGTGATTTTGTGATGATAATGTCTCTTGTGGAGGAAGATTTCCAAATACTCATTCTTCCAGAGAGGCTAACTCAGTTCTCACACCCAGACAGTTCCAATAATCAAACAGGCTTCTTTTGTTCCCTAGATCCGCCCACAGGCTTGAATTTGTCTTGTAAAAGTTCATAATTCTATTAAAGTTCGTAGTTTCTTCCATAAGCACTTTAGAATTGCAAACTTTTCGGTGGTTGGTCCCAAATTAAATTTCCTTTTGAATGAGCCCAAACACAGGAGGGGTTCTGATGAATTTTGCTCTCTGCTGTCCCCCCTGTTGACACTCCACACTCCTTGAGTGTCAATCAAGGTAAACAAGATTCCTGCTCCCTAGAGTCAACCTTCCCTGCATTTATACTGGCTAAACATTACCCTGCATCCCCTGTTGAAATGCAATGCAATATACAGGCGAATACAGTCATTACAATTCGGTTATAGCATAGTATGATGTCCCTCTTTTACTCAGTTTTCACAGTGAAATAACGGTACAGTCATACACAACTTCAAGTAAAGTAAAACAAAGCACATAGTATCACATTCTCACATAGCATAAAGGTCCATAGTCAAACACATTTTAAGTTCAGTAAAATAAAGAAACATAGTCAAAACATTTAAGTAACACTCTTACAACACTCGCGATGTTGCGGTTTACAGCAGGTAAAATCAAACACAAATTAAACATGGTAGTATGGTGTCACCCCTCCCTGCGCGATTCCCAAGTTTGGTCAAGGAGCGTATAGCACCCTTTGGTGCCTGATCTGATGGCCTCTGCGTTTCACTCGGCAAGTGAGACACCATAAGTAAAGTATAATCGCGAGTTGACAAATAACTAAAGTGTGGGAAGCGATTCGGATCCAGACTGGGACTTTTTTATTTCTGAAAAGGTCCCACCAAGGCGGAATGGTGATCTCGAGAATCTTTTTCCCTATCTCAATTGTTTTCTGTTCTAGAGTGTAGAAGTATTTTTGTGAGATAATTACAGCTTTTAGGAGAGTGGTAAGATGTTTGGGTAGAGGGGTAATTGCACAGTCAAAATGTACAACATAACCTGCAGGTTTGTAATGTTTTCCTTCACAGTGAGGTGGACAGTGGCGGGTTCAGGAATGGGGACAATCCGTTCCTGGGCCACTTGAACTGATGCCTCAGGTTTGAAGCAAAAACTGCTGCCACTCACCGGACATCAGAAGTGTCCATGTTGGTAGTGGGTTGCACTGGTGGTGACACAATATGCCCCACCCCCTATGTATGCTACCTGTGGAGGGACATGTTCTTGTGCCATTACCTCCATGGTACAGTTAATAGGCTGTGCACCAGCAGCTTTAAACCCACACTGTGACTTAGAATGGGCACTCAATACTGGGGACACAGTATTACGTGTGCACCCCGGCTCCGGCACCCGGAGAGGTCAGTACCCGTTACAGCGTGCTCCCACTTTATGACATAGGATGGGACCGCTGCGAAACGAATGTATGCACCTCCCTGAATAACTCCAATGTTCTCCACCCGGTATACCGGTGCAGGTCGGGCTGTCCCACCCATGACCGGCATCCTTAGTACGATTCCCATTATAGTGTGGTTAGATTTCCCACAGTCCACTGGGAGAGGGTAGGCTTCAGAGGCTAGGCGGAGCTGGCACGGGCTTAGTCAATTGCTGTACGGGTGGAGGGCTGCGAGGTGCTTGTTCCTGATCCAAGAGGGGACTACACCTTGTCTTAAATCCTCCAGGTTGTTGCGGACCTCGCCCAACAACCATGCCCCATACAGTACGCACATCTCGTTCTGTGCAGCCTGGTAAGAAGCGTTTCTATCCTCCTGTATAAGTGCATTCACTGTCTGTGCCTGTTTTTCCAGCTCAGCCACTATTTCTTTTAAATGGACAGTCATAGCCTGGTCATTGTGTAATTCAGAACCTACTACAGTATTCTCTTGTTTCAGAATTTTTCTCAATTGGGTCTTTAAACCGTTTATCCGTGTTTGCAGTTCTATGTCATCTAGGCTATTTATTGCAGAGGATGCTGTATTGTAGGTAGTGAAAACGTCGTTTATGATTCCCCTTCTAGGTCTCCCCGAGCCCATGGTGTCCCTAGCGTTTAGGGTGTATAGGTCTGCTTTGTCTACATTTCCAAAGTCTAACTCATACAATTTCTTGAACATGTCTCGAAGTAGGGCCTGGTATAGCAGCTCTGTTTCCTTCGGGTACCATGCAGGTAGGTGTACCTCGGTAAGGTTTAATATTACTGAAGCTACTGCATAATGTACCCCCTGATATAACACCTTTTCGGTCGGTACCAATACTAATCCGTTCCCAGGTCCCTTGGTGGTGGTAGGACACCTTTCTATTACTGTGCGTATTGGCGGGGTTGTGGGTAGGGGTTTCTTAGTGTGTGCTCTTAGTTTGGGAGCATTAATTGGGAGTGGGGACCGTGCACCCGTGTAGGCTAGAATTCCACCCCATCCCTTCCCCTTCCTGTTGCAATTGCTTGGCGAAGGCGATCGATATGCCTGCGGGACAAATACTCTCTGATCCCCACATGCAAACATAAATTCCTCGTTCGGGTTACCACCATTTGTCCCAACACACTTTTACTCCTCCCCGTGTCCCCGTGATGGTACGTATCATTACCGAGTCTTTCCCAGTCCGATTCCTGGTCCCATGCGTCCTTGCTGAGCTTTCTGAGCCACCACCATTTTCCCAGGGGAATGTTTCCTTTGCAAGTCAAACATATATGTTTTCCCCCTGTAATACTGACTCAGGCAGTGATGATCCACATCCGGGGGCATGGAACTGAGGCCTCCCCGTAGGTAAAACCTTCCTGGCTGGAGTAGCGGGTAGAGTTAGATCCCAGCCACCCTGGCCATCTTCCCTCGTGGGTGTAAACAGCGAGTTCTTCCACGTCTCAGGGGCCACCCCCGGCGGTTACGATCGGTGCTCTCCCTCCTGAGCACTCGTAAATGAGGGATTCTTCCACGTCTCCTCGGTTGCCGCTGCTCATCCTTATCAGGGCGAGCAGGAACAGGACCCTTCTCATGTTGCTCTCTTTCCTGTAGGGGCACATAAAACAGATTGTCTAGCCCTGAGAAAGTTCTCTGGCTTGACAAAGGTGACCGAGTTCCAAATTGGGCTCATCGTCTTTAACTGATTAGCTGCCTTATTCAGTTCCTTGTGGACTGATGTCTTTTAACGTTATCTCACAGTCGTTCTGCTTGTTATCTTACATGTGCTTCCTTAACAGCCATACCGGTAGATTCTTCTTACTCCCAGGGATTACCCGGCCTGTGCTTTTTTTAACAGCTGCACAGGTAGATTCTTTTCCTTACCCCAGTTAACTAATACTTATCATTATACAGATAAATCTTACACTATTCTAGACTTATTCACTAAATATACTTAAATTCATGTTGCTAAACATTCTTAAATTCAAATGGCACTATATATGTACATCTGCCACCCGTCTCCAGGTGGCCAGGTTAATTCCTGCCTTCTTTCTTTCTTCTTCTCCCGCTGGGTGTGCAGCGAGGTCGGTAATAGGTCGGTCTGCACCGCCGGACCTGGAGTGTCCTGACCGGACGTGGGTTTGAGTCCCACACTATCGGGGGAATGTCCCCTCCAGTGCTCCAGCACACTGCTTCTTTAGGGGTGGCTGCTTGGTTCGTTTCTTCCCCTGGGGGTGGCTGCCTGGTCGAGGGCTACGGGCTGGGGACTCTCACTTGGTGGCTGTTCCACTGCTATCTCTTCTGGGGGTCCCTCGTTGCCCGAGGCTACCGGCTGGGTGTCCCTGCTCGCGGGCTGGTCTTTGACCTTAAGTACCCTTTTGTGGCTGGTCACTTTCCCAGGGCTGAACCATTCAAATTGGAGTGCTGGTGACCATGGTGTCTTTGGCCGTGGTGTGCGGGGAGTCCTTCTTAAGGCTCCGGCTGCTGGGGGTGCGTCCGAGTCCCAAATGATTGGGGGGACAGCTCCTCCAGTAACACAGTCCACCGCCCCTCTAGGTACAGTCTGTGGGTCTGCCACATCCCCTGTGGGATTTCCACAGTCGGGGGCTGTTGGCTGGGGCTCCCTGTCTTTAGTACGGTTTACAGTTTTTGGCTGTCCCTTACATTTAGCTGCTGCCCCTGGGTTGAAAAGTTTGCACTGATTTATGTGGAACCACTTTGTTCGGCGGGGAAATTTTATGGCATAGACCATGGGGCTTGCCTTGTCGTCAATATGGTACGGTCCCATGTACAGTGGCTCAAAGACCCCTACTCTAGCACAGTTCCTCACCATAACCTGGTCCCCTATCTCCCACTCATGGTGTTTGCGGGGCTCTAGCAGCAGTCGGTTGCTCCGATGCTGTTTTCCCATGTTGTTAGCAGCCTGCCAGTGAGTCTGTTTAAGGTGCTCAAACAGATTCCTGACAAAGCTGTCCTGGTTCGCTTCCCTAAGCTGACCTTCCGTGAGTACCGGGGCTAATACATGGGTGGGGGTTCGCATGGCTCTGCTGATCATGAGCTCGTACGGGGAGTACCCTGTGCTCTTTGACTGGCTGGCCCGGATTCCCATGAGGACTAGTGGTAAGATCTTTACCCACCCTTTGGGTGAGTCCCCTGTGTCCTTGCGCAGCCTTTCTTTGATGGTGCGGTTTAAACGCCCGGATGACTGCGGGTTGTGGGCGACATGCCATTTCCCTTTGATGCCGAGTACCTTAAGGGTCTCCTGCATCACCTGCCCGGTGAAGTGACTCCTTTGGTCGGACTCCACATATTGTGGTAGTCCCCATCGAGAGAACACGTCTCTGACCAGGATCCTAACTGTTCCCAGGGCAATGGCTGTTCGGCATGGGAAGGCTTCCACCCATTTGGTGAAAACATCCACCAATACTAGGCAGTACTTGTAACCTCCCTGGGCAGTGGATAGGGGCCCGAAGTAATTGATTTGGATCGATTGCCAGGGTCCCTCTACCCTCCTGATATGTCCCATCGACACCTTTCTTTTCTGGGGGTCGGGGTTGTTGGCCGCGCACACCAGACAGCTAACACAGAACTCGTGGACATCGTCCCTGAGTCCCGGCCACCACCCTGCCTGTTCCACTCGTTGCCAAGTGGTCTCAGGTCCGGGGTGTCCTGCTCCTGGACCCTCGTGGGCCAGCTGGAGGAATTCTCTCCGGTGTTGTTGCGGCACTACCCATTGCTCCCTCTGAACAGCATGCCTTCTTTAATGACAATTGCTGCAGTGCCGTACGGACCGTCTATCCTTTCCCCTTTAGCTAGCTTGTTCAGGACAGTTTTGAGGACGGGGTCTTGGGTCTGAACCGTTTTTAGATCCGGGGGCAAAGCTATCCCTGCCTTTCATGCCGTCCCTATCCTGCCCCTGACTGCTGCGATGGGTCCTGGGTTGTACGGATCCCAGAGCTTCCCCGTGCAGGCCCCTTGCTTGGCCAACATGTCAGCCTGCTGGTTTCCCTCACTACGGGGTTCTGTGGTGGAATGTGTCTTCACCTTATGTATGTAGATATTCCCTTCCTCCCCTATGGCTTTCATGATCTTTTCCAGTAGGGGCTTAATTGTCAGGGGTCTCCCGTCTGCGGATGTGTATCCGCGATGGGACCAGATAGCCAGTTACTCCATACACGAATTGCATGTGAACATACTGTCCGAGAAAATCGTGTATGGGGTAGGGAATTCTTCGGGGTGTGTGACTACGCACACCACCGCAGACAGTTCAGCATGCTGGGCGCTCATAGTGCTAGGGAGTTTGATCGCCAGGGTAATACCTGCCTCGGGGTCATAAACTCCGCAGCCTGTGAGTCGTTCACCCGCAGATACCGTGCTTGAACCGTCCACATAGATCTCTCGGCCTGTGGGGTGTAACCCAGCCCGAAAGCCTATGTTAATTTCCCATGCCCCTTCTACAGAACACCAGTGGGCTGTCCCTGGATATATCATGTTGGCTTCAAGTCTTGGCTCGTAGAGACCCTTTACCCATAGGTCCATTTGAGAGAGGAGCAGGGTCCAGCGAGCAATGCGGGCACTCCTCACTGTCCCGTCCTTGATTCTCCCGTCCAGGAGCATTTGGGTGGTGTATGGTGGGTAAGGAGTGTGATAGGGGATCCCTCCTGTGAAGATCAGTGATCTTTTCACAGCTCAGTGAGTGGCTAGGAGGTGCCGCTCACTATTGGAGTATCCCTTCTCCAAGTCCGTGAGTATCCTGGAGGAGTAGACCACTGGTCTCAGCCGGCCGTGCCGCTCTTGGAGCAGTACTGCACTCAGGCTGTCTCCATTGGCTGCTACCTCCAGGAAAAATTCTTTACCCCCATCTATGGCCCCTAAAGCTGGCGCGGTCTGCAGGTCTTTCTTGAGTTGGATAAGTGCTGCCTCGCAACCTTTGTCCCATTCCCACTCCACTCCCTTGTGTAGGAGTCGAAGCAGAGGAGCTGTGGTGGCTGCATAATCCTCAATGAAATCTCTGCAGTACCCGGTTAGCCCTAGAAAAGATCTCACTCCTGTCACTGTGTTGGGGGCGGGTAACTTCTGCACTGCTTCCCTTCTAGCTTTGTCAATGGCTCTTTCCCCAGCGCGCACAGCCAGTCCCAGGAATTTTACTTCCTTCAGGCCGATCTGTGCCTTCTTGGGGTTTACTTTAAATCCTTCTTCTTTCAGCAGCTCCAGCAGTTCAGCCAGCAGTGGGCCATGCTCCTCCCCCTGATCGGTGACCAGGAGCAGGTCATCCACATACTGTACTAGCTGCTGGGTCTGCTGAAACTCTTTAAACAGTTGGCCATACACTGATGGAAAATACTGGGGCTGTTGTGGAAGCCCTGAGGGAGACAGTTCCAAGTGTATTGCTGTCCTTTAAAGGTAAAAGCAAACTTGTATTGATCATCCCTTCTTAAAGGTATGGACCAGAACCCATTGGAAATATCCAGCACCGTGAAGGTGGTCGCAGAGGCTGGGATACTTCCAATGAGGTCGGTGACAGCAGCAACGGTGGGTGCACAGGCGGGGATGTTACGGTTGAGTACTTGATAGTCCACCGTGGCTCTCCAGGAGTTGTCCGGTTTCTTAACTGGCCACAATGGCGAGTTCACATGGGTAGCTATTGGTCTCAATATCCCCTGTTTAACCAGCGAACCCAAGGCTGTTTCCATGTCTGCCTCCGCCTCCCTGGGGAAGTTGTACTGTTTCTGTGGTCGGGTCATGGGGTCCCATCTATGCTAACCTCAACCCCGTTTATTCTCACACAGTGTTTGTGAGTGGCAAAAGCTGCCAGGTTTTTCCTCACATACTCTTGATATTCTACAGGGGTGTTACTGACCAGTGATTCAAGGCCGTATCCCTCCTTTGGTTTCATGGTGCACACTGTCCCTTTACCCTGATTTCCCAGGATAACCTTCACCTCATTCTCCTGTCCCGTACAGACTGACCCCCAAAGACAGTGGTTTCTTAAATCCGCTAGGATCCCATGGCCTAGGATGAAGTCAGCCCCCAGGATCCCTCTCCCTTCCTGCTCCCACTTCATCAGGACACAAGTCCACTTAGTGTGGAGTGTACCTAAATGAATGGAGAGCGGAATGGAAAATGAGTCAGCCTGTTCAGTGCCTGTGAAACCCACCAAGTTGTAGGGGACCGTGTTAGACAGAGGTGAGGTGGTGGGGTTAGCTGCATAGACAAGGGTGCTTCAGGCACCGGTGTCCAGCAGGTAAGTCCCTTTCACCTTTTCCACCTCCATCTGTACGGTCGGTCTCCCCCACGCATCATACTCGAGGGCACACAGGTGGGCAGGCTGTGCCTGTCCTAGTCACAGTTTTGGTTGGGAGGGGGCAGATGGGATTTCGGTACCGCTGGCGGTGGCTACCTTCCCAGGGCCATCTAACATGGCTCGGAGCACAATTAAAAAAGTATCAAACAAGTGGGGAGGGACTGGCTTCTCGGTCTTGGCCTTTTTGGCCGGGGTGGAGAATTCTTTCCTGCGCTATTCTTCCAAGGATTTTTACAATCCTTTCTCCAGTGCTCACTCTTTCCGCACCCAAAGCAGGTACGTTTTGTATCAGAGGGGTTATCCCCCTCGTGGCCCCATTCCCTCTTGTCTTGGTTAGGTCGGATTTCATGAACCCTTCCCTTTTGTGGGTGCTCTTCTGTCCCTCTGCCGTTTCTGTAAGCTAGGGTCAGTTGCCTAAGCACTCCCTGTTCTGTGGCTTGGGGATCTCTGGGGTCAAACCAGGCCTCAGCCTTGGTTCTTATTCTGGGTAAACTGTTAGCTACTAGGCTTCGGAGCCAGTGTGCTAATTCGTCCAGGTTTAAGTGATCCCTGTCTATGTCCCCATTACAGGCGCTTTTGTGCATAGGCCACAGTCGGTCTGCGAAAGCCTGTGGGGTTTCTCCTGTGAGCTGCACCGTTTTTTCTACTGTAGAGAAGGGACTCCCGTCATTGCAACCTATAGCTTCTAAAATGTCTTTCTGGACGGCAGCAAGTGTTTTCTGTCCTCTTTTGCTCTCAGTCGAGAGGCACTGGTAGTTTGCTGTCTAGAGATAGGAGAAGCATCTTTGCCATTTCTGCATCATCGCACCCATTAATATCCCCTGCCTGTTCCACTTCCACAAAGTGAACCGAGGGGTCTCCCTTTGGGGTTAGCTTTCTCAGGTGGCTTATCATAGCCCTGAGCTGGTGGGGAGTGTGGGGGACCACAAACTGACTTTCCAGAGGCCCTGGACCCCTGTTAAGGATGGGTGGGCCAAACTTCTGTTGCCGGACCAGGCACATTGGCCCTGGTTCTGGCTCTCCCTGTTCTGGCTCGCCTCCCTCTCCTCCCTGCGGCCAAGCCGAGCTGAAACTCGGTGCCACAGGTGGTGGTGGTTCACTATCCCTGTCCGCCCCGCAGCTGATTTGCCCCTCCTGCTGCTGAACCGGTGTAGTCACCGGTACCACAGGTGGTGGCCGTTAGTTTCTTCCTTCTCTTCCAGGTTTACCTGGGGCATACCCGGGCTTATTAGGCATACCATGCCTTTTGCCTTGGATAGAGCAAGGTTTAAACTTTTAATTTGTTGCTGGCAGGGACCGTGATCTCCCGATTCAAACCCATTAGTGCTAGCTACTTTATACGCTGCTTGCACATCTTTTAATCTTTCCTGGAGCTCTTTTACTTGTAGGGTACAGTCTTGAATTTGTCTTGTAAAAGTTCATAATTCTATTAAAGTTTGTAGTTTCTTCCATAAGCACTTTAGAGTTCCAAACTTTTTGGTAGATAGTCCCAAGTTAAATTTCCTTTCGAATGAGCCTAAACACAGGGGGTGTTCTGGTGAATTTTGCTCTCTGCAGTGACACACACACACTCCGTGACACACACACACATATCCAGTGACTTACACGCAGTGACAGACACACACACATGCACACAGTCACACACACACACATCTCACACACACACACACACACACACACACACGCACACACAGTGATAGACACACACACACAGTGACACACACACACATACTCACACACACAGTAACATACACACAGCGACACATACACACACTCACACACACACACGCGCACACACAGACACACACACACAGTGACACGCACACACACACACACACTCACACACACACAGAGTGACACACACATGCAGTGACACACACACAGTGACCCACCCACACACACACTCACACACATACACAGTGACACACACACACACACGCACACAGTGGCACACACACAGAGTGACACACACACATGCAGTGACACACACACACTCACACACATACACAGTGACACACACACACACAACATGACACACATACAGTGAGTCACACACTCAGTGATTCTCACACACACAGTGACATGCACTCACACACACACAGTAACACACACACTCAGTGGCACACACAGTCATGCACACACACGCAATGGCAGTCACACACACAGACAAACAGTGACACACACACACACAGCCAGTGACACATATACACACACTCTGTGACACACACACAGGAACATACACACATACACAGTGACACACACACAATGACACACACATCCAGTGACTCACATGCAGTGACAGACACACACACATGCACACAGTCACACACACACACACACGTACAAAATGTCACACACACACACACACACACACACACAGTGACACACACAGTGACACATACACACGGTGACACACACACACACATTGACGCACACACACAATCACACACACACAGTGACACACACACACACATTGACGCACACACACACAATCACACACACACAGTGACACACACACACACATTGACGCACACACACACAATCACACACACACAGTGACACACAAACAGAGTGACACACACACACACACACACAGTGACACACAATTACACAGTGACACACACCCACACCCAGTGACACACAAAGTCTCACACACACACAGTGAAACACATACGCACACACACAGTAACACAGATACACATCATCATCATCATAGGCAGTCCCTCGAATCGAGGATGACTTGCTTCCACATCAAAAAGTTTGCAGGTGTTTCAATGAAGGACCTAAAATTCCAGGTCCTGAACTAAATCTTGAAGGGTGGAAGATGCCTGTGTGTGGATTTTTTTAATGTGTGGTGGCCGTTGCACACCAGCCACTACACGGGCTTGACAGAGCTAGGTCTTGGTCCAGTGGCAAGGGTTATCCAAGACGACTGGAGACCAGCTCTGCTGCACGGATCTAGTGCACACATATATCGCAGTGTAGGCTGGTCCATGCTGCCCCTGGGCCCTCGGCTCTTCTGGACCCCAAACTTGCGCCTCTCCTGGGCCCCGATCACGTCCCTC